>NW_028152024.1:0-178307 GCF_964638095.1 Poromitra crassiceps
ATAGAGCCAGCTCGTTCTTGTGCGTGTTCGGTGTTTACATAGTAATATCACACAATATTCTGTGGGCCTCGAGAAATCACTGAAAACGCTCTGAAAACTCTGGCACTGGGAGCATCCGTTCTCCAAAAGTGGCTGGCACTCAATGAGTTAATACAGCCATTTGTAATAGCAAAACAGCCATCAGCATTAGAAGATATATAGCTAGATAATGGATCTAGATATGACTGTTCTGGGTTTAACAGTAACCCAAGCCCGAGCTGAGAGAGTGCGAGAGACTGATTGGTTAGGAGGCTTGGATGTGAGTCCCGTCATTTGGTGTCTGGCTCCCATCTAAAGGAGACCAGTGTAGACTTGATGTTGGCAGACAGCATTTTAGCACCTTTTCTATTTAAGTGGAGTCCGTCCTTGATGAAAAGATCCTGCCTATTACAGAACAGTAGAAAGTTATCAATGTACGGGATGTTCCAATAAGCACAGATCCCTTTAAGCCATAAATGAAGCTGGCGAAGACGACTGAACTTCATGTCTCCTGAGTATAAACACGGCAGTGGGCCCGAGATGATATAGTCTTTACCAGTCCAAGTGAGACATTCGATCAGGTCAGTGTACGCTTTTTTAAGTAGTTCAGATTTGCCATCTGCAACGTTATTTGTGCCAGCATGGATAACCAGCGTGCTAACCCGAGATAAATCAGGTATGATCCGCGGAAGCATATCGCTCATGTCTGCCACTTTGGCACCTGGGTGGAATCTGGTTTCACAGTCTGCCACGGAGACATGACGTAGAATAGAGTCTCCAATAATAAGAGTTTCACATACCGGGAAGTCTGATGAGGAAGAATTAGCAACGGGGGAGATGATGGGGGGGCGGGTGGGAACGACATCAGCAAGTGCGGCTCCGCTCCTCCGTTCTCCTGCTGTGTCGACCGGCCTCGGGATTGGTGAGACATCACCGTGGCCCCCGGGGTGGAGGTGGGGAGCAGGTCTGGGTTCGTCCGCGGCAGCCGGAGCGGGATCATTCCCGGGAGATGAAACAGGAGCGTCGATGGTGGACCCTCTCTCCGGGCAGGCGGGCGACTGCAGCTCTAGGACGATGGGTGTACTCCGTCTGTGGTGGTTCTTTACTGCAGACTCCAACAGCTTGCGGCGCGCGGATCTGCTGTTCGGGTGGCCGCCTTTCTCGTCCGAGGGGTGGGCTGGGGGGGTCCGAGGGGTGGGCTGGGGGGGTGGGATCCAGTGCAGAGTATCGGTTTGTTAAATCCAGGTCAGGCTGTGATCTGACCAGTGGGTCTGGCTCAACAAGACGTGAAGCATCCTCGACCAAAGAGTCTAAAAGCCGCTCATCGTCTTGAATTTGGTATAATAAGGAAATCCGCTTTTCCAATCAATGATTTTCCGACTCATCTGATGGCAGCCAGAGCAATCTGACAATAGCGGAATCGGCGCCATCGGATAACAAAAATAAAGTGAAGAGAGATAAGCACTTGGATGTACTATGGTGCGGCTAGCAGCCGTGGGTAGAGGCTAGCAAGCTGGTAGCTAGCCACTGGACTGATAGACTAATACCTAGACCCAGGGTTACAGACAAACCCAGCTAGGATTAGCAATGAAGTAAAGCACACGCATTCACTGTTAAGCGTCTTTTCTGGGGCACCAGCACTCCGGCGAGTGTGCCTTCTCTGATATGCGTCTTTAGTTTGAGCAGGCTATCTAGACGGCTAGCTTCTCTGATATGCGTCTTTAGTTTGAGCAGGCTAGCTAGACGGCTAGCCTAGCCTCAGCAGGAGTGATGTTTGCGAGGGTAGCGGTGTGGCTCTTGGCTATGGCTCATCCAGGCCACAGATATATATGTCTCTTCAACAGCTGCACTTAGGCGTTAGTTCAAAGTAATAGCAAATAGTGGTAGCAAGAGTAGACTGTAAAATTCCTTACGATGTCGGCTGGGAGCCGAGGGGCGCTAGTAGGCTACTAGCTTAGCTGACGTAGCTCCGGCTGCGGAGGTTGACAGGCAGGGCCGCCCACAGCCAGGGCCGCCCGACGTGGCTGGAGAATCCTGTAGGGGCACGGACAGGCCCGCAGCAGAGCAGAAGGCAGGCCAACACGGGAGGCACCCGGTGACAGATACAGCAGGACAGCCCCGGCGTGGCTGCTAACTGCCAGCTTGGGCCCAGGGCTACAAACAAACCCAGCCAAGCTAGCAAGCTAGCCGTTCGTCCAGCGATGCTACAAGATCTAATCCACAGATGTCCGCTGACAGGGCAGGCAGTCCGAAATAGGATCAATGTATCTATACAGTGGGGTTTACAGCGAGCTTTGTAAGGATTGTCAAACATATTCATCCTGGGACCTAAATAGAACAACAACTTCTGACTGGAACTAAGGCTGCAGCTACGTTATTTTCATCTGTCAATCTGTCAATTATTTTCTCCACTAATCGGTTAATTAGATAGTCATTTGGTTTATAAAATGTCACAAAATGGTGAAAAATGTCATTCACTTTTCCCCCAAAGGCCAAGATGACCTCACATGTCGTTTTTTGTGCTGACCAACAGTCCACAACACAAAGATAATCAGTTTATTGTCATAGAAGACTAAAGAAACAGAAAATATTCACTTTTAAGAAGCTGGAACGGGATAATTTTAGTCTTCTTTTTTCTTCTTAAAGATGAGTCGAAACATGAATTCATTCAAATGTTAAGACAATTTTTTTTGAATGTCAAAAAGAAAAAATATAATTGTAATTGTGATGTACAGTATGTCTCTTCCCTGCTCAAAATAAATATGATAAAAAATAATAGTCTAGTGCTCACCTGGTGGCTCACCTCGTAGCACGCGTACGACGGAGGCTTGGTCCTTCGCGCAGCCGATGCAGGTTCAAATCCGACCCGAGGTTCTTAATACGATTAAGTGATTAACTTTCTGATCATCGCAGCTCTATCTGATTCTGGAACTCAGTCTAGTTCATATATAGTAGAATTATTTTGATCTAATAATCTATAGAAACAAAAGCTGTATGAAACAACATGATATGATATTAAGACTCCTCCTCTCCTGTCCAGAACATGGAGGTGGCAGCGGTGAGCCATGCTGCTGTTCAACATGGTGCTGGAGCAGGGCAAGTGGGACCTCTGCAGGCACATGATCTGCTTCCTCAAGGCCCATTGGCTCTGGGGAGATGGACACCCCGCCCCCAACAGCCACCACTCAGGTGAACATCTGCAGGTCTTCTCAGCACAGCTCTCTGCCTTTCCTCACCTCTTTCCTCTGACATTAGCAGCAGACATCAGTCAAGCACAAGTGACATGAGAGTGTTTGTAACTCAAATGTTCTAATTCAGCTGCTGTCTTAGCAAACCTTAGGACGTGCAGCACATTGCATCTTTATACCAGTGTTGTTCGCAAACTCTTTCCCATCAAGGACACCTACATTGACACCAATTAGACCTAGGGATGTCGACCGATAACCTTTTACCCGATAATCGACCGTTTCAACATTAACTGATTAATGCTATCAGTGAAGCAAATGTTGCACGTGCCCTTTAACACGTGCCATGCCATGTATCACACACACACACAAGGAGGCATTGAGGCATTGTGACAAGACTGATCAGCAGGCCCAAACGGAATCTGCTGAGTTCAGTGTGCACAGATTCCGTCTGGGCCTGCTGATCAGTGAAGAATTGAGAATATAATGATCACAATATTGAGCAAAATAATTGGGCTGATCATCTTTGACATAATCCACCTTCCAGTTTTCCTAGAGATTTGAGATGATTTCTCCCCCTTGCCTCAGATCAACATGATGCTAGCCAACCTGTACAGGAAGGCTGGTCAGGAACGCTCTGCGGTGACCAGCTACAAAGAGGTCCTGAGGCAGTGTCCCCTCGCCCTGGACGCCATCATCGGTATGCATGTCCACAGAGACGCCTCCATCCTGCTTTGGCTTGCTTACTGCTTACAGCACTTCCTTGCTGAAGTCAGATATCTTAAGTTGATCTTCTCTCTCTATACCAGCCATTCACAACCAGTGGGCCACGAAGGTTTTGCAAGTGGGCTGCCAAATCATTTCCAAAACATTATAATCTTTTGTCTTTAATTTTTCTCATACTTATTATTAGTATGAGAATGCATTTCTCCATTGTTGAATGATGCCGCAATTTAATTTGTAATCAATTATTTAATTAATGATTTGTTAATTAGCCTATTGCAGACAGCCCCTCACTTTTAGTTTCTGCTTTCTGTGTGCTGCTGATGGACAACTATTTTTATTGTTAAAATAAAAAGTGCTGTGAGAACACATTTTGGCCTCCGTACTGTTTATGGTCAGATGGGGGCAAAAAAACAAAACACCCCCCCGCCCCTGATTTCCCCCATTTTCTCCCAAATTATACTTGTCAAATTTTCCCCCTGCTGCCCCGGTTGCTGCTCCACCCTCTGCCGATCTGGGGAGAGCCATAGACTAGCACCATGCTTCCTCCGAACACATGAGCAGTTGCCAGCCGCTTCTTTTCACCTGACAGCGGGGAGCTTCACCGGCAGAAGGTAGCACGTGGGAGGATCCCGCTATTCCCACCAGTTCCCTTCCACCCCGGCCAGGCGCACGCACACGCACGCTCGCTCGCTCTGGCCCTCTGTCTTGGAGTTTGTATTGTACCTGCTGTCTCTTGTGTTTCTATGTTTTGTCTCTTTTGTGCCTCAGCAGATAGTGGAAAGCTCTCTCTCATCTTGTTTCCTCTAGGCCTCCTCTCTCTGTCAGTGAAGGGAGATGAGGTGGCGTCTATGACTATGGATGTGATTCAGAGTATCCCCAGCCTGGACTGGCTCTCTGTCTGGATCAAAGCGTATGCCTTCATACATTCAGGGGACAACCACAGAGCTATCAACACCACTTGGTGAGCCCAGTAGTTCTCCTTTCTGCAGAGGGATGGCTTGTAAAAGTACCATTTAATGCACACATGGGCAAACTAAGGCCCGCGGGCCGGACTCAAAGAAAACCAAAAACGACCACCAAAAACTCAATAAAAGGCAGAATTATGTTAATAAATCTTATCTGCTACAGCCATTGGATTTGTATCCCTATTATATCAGGAGATTAACAAGAATAATCACAACGGGAGAGAGGGTTAAAAATAGGGAGACCTTTGTCCTTCACTTACTTGATGTAAGTCAGTATGGCCTTCAGGAACTAAATGTTGCCCACCTCAGATCTATCCAGTGATATGAGCTAGTTAGCAGCGGCAAGCTGTCTCTCTGCATCAATCATATTAAACGCCAGACAAAATCTTCAAAACAGATCAAAGTGTGGAAAAAGAACAGTATGGCATTTTGTCATAGAAGATGTGTAGGAACCCTGATAACAGTACTCTTACACTTTTCTCCATGCTGCCTCTCCACCCAGGCGTTGTTGCTGGCCCAGTCCTGTGCCTCCCTCCCCTACTCCCCCCACGTCATGGAGCTGATGGTGCCTGTGGTGCTGGAGAAGAGGCCACGTCGCAGGAGCCCATCCCCGACCCGCTGCTGCCCAACGTGGCCAAGTTCATCACGAGTTCCCCCTCTTCCTCCAGACCATCGTCCACTGTGCAAGGAAGACGGAGGATGCCCTGTGGAATGACCTGTTTGCTGCCGTGGGGAACCCCAAGGACCTGTTCAAGGAGTGTCTCATGGCTCTGGATCTTCTGGACACAGCAGCCTCGTATCTGATCATGCTGCAGCCTGCAGGTACTGATTGGTTGCTGTGGTGGTCAGACAAACACAGTTCCACTCTAACACACTATATCTATACAGTGGGGTTTACAGCGAGCTTTGTAAGGATTGTCAAACATATTCAGCCTGGGACCTAAATAAAACAACAACTTCTGACTGGAACTAGGGCTGCAGCTACGTTATTTTCATCTGTCAATTATTTTCTCCACTAATCGGTTAATTAGATATTCATTTGGTTTATAAAATGTCACAAAATGGTAAAAAATGGCAATCAGTTTTCCCCCAAAGGCCAAGATGACCTCCACAAATGTCGTCTTTTGTGCTGACCAACAGTCCACAACACAAAGATAATCACTTTATTGTCATAGAAGACTAAAGAAACAGAAAATATTCACTTTTAAGAAGCTGGAACGGGATAATTTTAGTATTTTTCTTCTTAAAAATGAGTCGAAACATGAATTCATTCAAATGTTAAGAAAAAAAAAGTAATGTCAAAAAGAAAAATATAATTGTAATTATGATGTACAGTATGTCTCTTCCCTGCTCAAAATAAATATGATAAAAAATAATAGTCTAGTGCGGCGATCCTCAAAGTCCGGACTCCGGTCCGCATCTGGACCGAGACGCCGTCCTATCCGGACCGAGCCCTATAACCTACAAATCATCGATAACTTACATTTTCACGGACCGTTTCTATTTTAACCGGCACATGCTTTATAGTCTTAACGGTAATACTGGTTTATCTGCCAGGAAGCTCACAGACCAATGCATGCGCTGTAAATCATCACACGTGATGCTACTCGGCCAATCAAATAAGCGAATCGTTTCTCTCTGTTGCTTCTCAGTGGTGCTGCGAGAGTGTGACACACGGGGGGAGGCGAGGCGAGGCGAGATATAGTAATTTGACATGGTGTGCTTAAAAGAAACCACTCTTACATGTCCATTCATTGTTCTTACAGGCAGATCAAAACCAGTATGTCTCGTGTGAAGTGCGGTGCGATCCTGACTAGGGATGTTCATTTTGAAAATTTTCCAAAATCGATAATCGGTGAAAATTAACGATCAATTATCGATTATCGATCTATTAATACTTAGAAAATTTTCAATTTTTTTTTTTTTTTTTTTACAAAATGAATGCCTATGGCAGAAAATACGAAAGACGTGTTTGTGTAAATAACTTGGATTGAAAGTGATGAGATTTGTTCCACATGCAAAGGGCATTGTCATGTTTTCTGATGTGCAATGTTCATAAACAGTGCAAGATATGGATATTGATGATTATTATTAATGGAGTGTGCATTGACATATTCTTCATACATGCACCCAACTGTGAGGCACATACCGTGATGGCACGGGACGAATACATGTACCGTGAAACCCCTTATATGTGTGTGTGTGTGTGTGTACATACAACCATACATATATAGTGTGTGTGTGTGTGTGTGTGTGTGTGTGTGTATGGGGCCAGTGCACATTAATCAACATATCAGCATTATACATCAATGTAAATTTGCTGGAAGTGCACACGTGACTTGCTGTTCTCTACAGTACATTTAGACTTGAGACTTGATGTTAATGACATGGACTTGACTCAGACCTTGTTTGGTAATCTACATTTAGACTAAGCAAAAGTGGACAGAGGGACCTACCCGCTTGTCGGTGACCATGCTGCTGTAGCACCCGGACAAGGTGGGCAGTAGGACCCTGGGGGGCAGCTTGGTGGCCAGGGTGCTCCTCAGGGAGGCGAGGTGGACCGGCAGCTGGGGTGGACAGGACGGGGAAGACTCTGCCAGCTGGGTCAGCCGGCACACCTGGAGGCAGTGGTCGTGTTAACCCAATAATATGGTCAATGGTAAATGGCCTGTATTTATATAGCGCTTTTATCCAAAGCGCTTTAAAAATCAGTAGGTACATTCACCCATTCACACAGACATTCACACACCAATGGCAGCAAGCTACCACGCAGGGTAGCAATCTGTAGAGCGGACATCCCGCCCCTTCTGTCGATGTTGACAGTCCGACAACGTCTCATATGCAGCTATTTATTACTATTATTATTAACCAAAATGTTATCTGGACATACAATCCATCAGCTCCACCTCCATTCTGTTATCTGGACATACAATCCATCAGCTCCACCTCCATTATGTTATCTGGACATACAATCCATCAGCTCCACCTCCATTCTATTTATTAATATTATTATTAACCAAAATGCTATCTGGACATACAATCCATCAGCTCCACCTCCATTCTCGCATCAACTGGACTGTAAACAATAACCATGATTACCCAGATTGAGGGTTCAGTGTCTTGCCCAAGGACACTTCGACATGCAGACTGGAGGAGGTGGGGATCGAACCACCGACCTCTTTTATCCAAAGCGATTTAGACCTCTTTTATCCAAAGCGATCAGTGGATGACCCGCTCTACCTCCTGAGCTACAGCCGCCCCAGTATTCTCTGTCTTTCAACTTCTTTTTTTTAAACAATGACAGAAAAATCGGAAGGCTGTCTGTCATTTTAACACAGGGAATAATACAAATGACAGTAAGTCGAACGTAATCTCTGCCTGGAGGAGCAGATTACAGGTCAGTCTGCTGAAATGTGTCTGTTGTGTCTCGATTGTCAACACAACATACAAGATTTAATAAGAGTGTTGTGGTGCTGACGTGTGCTTCAGGCTGTCATATATAACATGTCCTGGTTGTGGTGCTGACCTGTGCTTCAGGCTGTCATATATAACAGTGACCTTGACCTTTGACCACGAAAATCTAATCAGTTCATCCTTGAGTCCAAGTCGATGTTTGAGGCAAATTTGATGAAACTCCGTCAAGGCATTCTGAGATATCGCGTTAACAAGCTTGAAAATGGCGTTCGAGTGGTCACAGTGACCTTGACCTTTGACCACCAAAATCGAATCAGTTCATCCTTGAGTCCAAGTGGATGTTTAAGGCAAATTTGATGAAATTCCATCAAGGCATTCCTCAGATATTGCGTTAATAAGCTGGAAAATGGCGTTCGAGAGGTCACAGTGACCTTGACCTTTGACATTTGACCACCAAAATCGAATCAGTTCATCCTTGAGTCCAAGTGGATGTTTAAGGCAAATTTGATGAAATTCCATCAAGGCATTCCTCAGATATCGCGTTAACAAGCTGGAAAATGGCGTTCGAGAGGTCACAGTGACCTTGACCTTTGACCACCAAAATCTAATCAGATCATCCTTCAGCCTAAGTGGATGTTTAAGGCAAATTTGATGAAATTCCGTCAAGGCGTTCCTCAGATATCGCGTTAACGAACATCGTATGTCCGTACGTACAGACGTACGTACGGACATACGTACGGACGGACGGACGGACAACCCGGATCCATAATGCCTCCGGCCTGGCTATCGCCGGCGGCAGAGGCATAAAAGTTGGGAGTCAATCGGAAGGGCAAGACCATGCAGAAAACCAAAGCTTTTGGAGCACAAACTTGACTTACTGCTGGCTGGCATTGTTTGGTGTGGAGAGTGGGTCTGGGCCAAAGATGGATTTACACAGTAGGGGTGGTTTATCATAACCTTGCTTGCAAGATGAATAACCTCGCGAGATCAAAAGAGATTCTCTCGACGTAATCCATCTTGTCATGCACAGGCAGTTAAGATGATTGGCCGAACCGTGCCGGCTCGACGAATCAGCGGCAGCCTTAGGCGGGCTCAGGCTCATCTGGGCAAGTAGTGGGTACATGGTCTTTGTAGTTCTTTTCACTCGTCAACATGGCTGCCGCCGCGGAAGTGACAGGCAGTCTGAATGAAATTGAATGTAACGTTCCCAATTCTATGTATTAAATTCTAAAAAACGACCCTCAACATTTGGGAAGGCTGAGCCACACAACTAGTTCGTTATAATCTAACTTCATGCTTCGAAAGCGACTTTACGACGATGAGGACTCAATCAATGAATACCACGGAGATCAGGCACAGGCACCTTCGGCGATCTGATTGGTTGAAGTTAACACGCACCAGCGGTGATAGACAGATGGGTCATCCAATCACCTGCCAAGTAGCTTGGAAAAAGTGCCCGCCTCCGTCAGCGGGTCGGGTTACTGCATTCCCAGATCGACTGGTTTAGTGAAACGTAATGTGGAGCTAAACCGTCCATCTGGCAGCGTCAGGTTAGGTTTATCAGCCCTTCACCATCAAAGGTTAAGTTATTTAAAAATGTATAGTTAGGCCGCTATGCCAACTGATTTGACTCTGTTTAGTCTGTCTGTGTCTGCCACTGTTTTGACTGACTATCACGTCGAGTGGAAATGTTTCTGAATGTGAGGGGGACCAGACACATCTGGCACATCAGGCTGTCTGCTGGTGATAATTGTGTGTGTGTGTGTGTGTGTGTGTGTGTGTGTGTGTGTGTGTGTGTGTGTGTGTGTGTGTGTGTGTGTGTGTGTGTGTGTGTGTGTGTGTGTGTGTGTGCACTGTGAAGATCTATAACGTTAGGCTTGGCTTACATGCAGTGTTGTTGGTTTTGTGTAGGAGTGTAGACTGCTGTCATGCATTGTGCACCTCGGTCCGGTGTCATATTGTGCTGAAGTGCACACACAGCTAGTGTGGTGGTGATGATGCATTATTATCAGTACCAGAACTCCCTCCATTCACCATATCACTCCCGTTCTTCATTAAATACCGTATCGACTTCAAAATCCTGCTTCTCACCTTCAAGGCCCTTCACAATCTTGCACCTCCATATCTGTCTGAACTCCTTCACACCTGTTGTTGTTGCCTGGTTGTTTTTCAAAAAGATCTGTGGTAGCAAGGAACCAGAATGTTTATATAATCATATTCAATATACATGTGATAGACATACCCGCACTACCAGACAGGTGGCGAGGGAGCATTTCACTTTACCTAGGCCTAGAACAAATGCAATGAAAAAATCTGTCATGTACCGAGCCATGTCTAAATGGAATGCTCTACCTCCTACAATTATAAATATAGAAAGTAGATATAGACTTAAAAAGAAGCTAAAAGTACATTTTATAATTTCATAACTACCGTAAATTCCGCACTATAAGCCGCACTGGAGTATAAGCCGCAGCAGCAAAATTGCCTGTTTGTTACATATATAAGCCGCACCGGACTATAAGCCGCAGGTGTTTTAATGTTTTTTTTTTTATTTTTTATTTTTTTTTATTGTGTTTTAATGTTTAATTACCATATGTAAGGATTCATGCACAGAGGGGATTGTCGGGAAAGAGATGGCTGTTTGAGGAAGCTCCCATTTATTAACATTTCAACAAAACAACATAACACAACACCACCTGTGTTTTTTTTTACAGTGCACACAGTGTCCGCGGTGTGGTGAAAAGAGGGCAAGAGAGGAAATTAAAACAGAAGTGGATTTATAGTTAGAAAGAGTGCTAAAAAAGAGAGATTTTTTTTTTTTTTTTGGGGGGAAAAATCCATAGATAAGCCGCACCGTTATATAAGCCGCAGGGCCAAAAAACGGGGAAAAAGCCGCGGCTTATAGTCTGAAATTTACGGTAGTTAATTATACGCAATGAATGGAACTGGTATTAGAAATAGTGATTATACACCTAGATATCGTATAGAGTTGATAGTAATTAATGTAGTAATATAGTTAGACGTTATATAACATAAGGATGTACTATGGGTGGACAGATGATAGTTAATGATTGATAAACGGATAGTAATGTATTAGTTAGGCTATAGGTAGATGTATTATATTATAGTATTATATGCCTGTATAAACTGTATAGTATTTTAGGAAGATTGTGATGGAGGTTACATGGTTATTTGGATGGACATATGCTGTATTTAGAACCAGGTTGAGTGAGTTTTTGTTTGTTTTCTCTTGTTTGTCTTAAATTTATGATTTTAAAATGTGTTTTGTCTTTTACTTTGCATATTTGTAATGTATCTGTATTGTTTGTTTTGACTGTGGACCCCAGGAAGAGTAGCTGTTGCCTTGTGTAATGGCTAATGGGGATCCTAATAAACTAAACTAAACTAAACCTACACTCCCTCTCGCGCTCTCCGATCCTCCTCTGCCTTCCAATTCACTGTACCCTCTGCCCGCCTGACCACCCCCGTCTCTGGAACTCCCTCCCACAAGACATCGGTAACATTGACTCTCTCTCCCACTTCAAATCTTGTCTGAAAACGCACCTTTTTAAACTGGCCTATTCTGTGTGGTAATTCTTTTACCTAATTGTTGTTTTTAAAGTCGAGCTGAACCCAAAAATGACTTTTCTTTTCTTTTAGTTCAAATACCTGGGTATGCAGTGCACCTATTTAATAATGTATGCCAAAAAAATCACAAAATCTAATTTCTGTAGTTTTTCACACTTTTTCACATCAAAAGTTCATTTTTCAAGATTTCATTCATAACAGTAATCTACAGTTTGTGACGTCACCTAGTACTATCAAATGTCTAGCCCATTTCAACCAATCATATGACGACATGGCAGCTGTCAATCAAATCTTCATTTCAGGATAATTTTCTCCTCCAAATGAAGGAGAAAATGGCGCCTAGTGCCTGTCATCTGGCAGAATTCCTATCCCCATAAACTAACTACTAACTTGGTCAATTGTATGTTGATCTAGATCTACACAATAAAGAAAATGGTACTTTCTAAGAATGCAAAGAAATGGAACTGGCTCGTTAAAACTCGCATTCCAGGAATATCGTATTTACCACAATAGCGATAATGGCGCACGCCTGAGAGCGTGGTTGTCAGGGGTCGCCCCTCGGAGATTCCAGGCGGGCGGGCAGCACCCATGCATCGGATTGTCCACTCGTTCCGCACAGAAGCAGCCTGGCTGCCTGGTAGTCTGCGGATCCCACTCGCGTATAGCACAACAACACGTTGAATCCCCCTGCATTTGGGGTGGAACACGCTATGATTGGCCAATGCCAAAGCCAGTCCCCAGAATTGTCAAATCAAATCATCGACACCCTATTATGGTCCGCCTCTCAACCCTGTCATCTCGCGCTATTGCATTCCGTTCCGGTCCATTTCGACTTTAAGTTATCTTTTGAATGACTGTTTGATTGCCTTGATATTTGCTGCTTGTTTTGAACCATGTGGTGTAAGGTGTCCTTCAGTGTTGTGCATTATTAAATGAGAGGGTGGCTGGGTGAGTGAATGAGTTAGCGACCCACCTGTGGCAGAGGGGGAGGAGGTGTTGGGGGGGAGGAGCCTCATCAATGTACGGACAGTCTATTTTGTATGTTATTGGCCAAGTATATTAAAGGAGAATTTAATTTTTTTTTTTACCTGGAGCCCTCTGCTCACATTAATTATTATCTGACGACTCACCTAGTGTTCTCCGCAGTGATTTGAAGCGTCCTAGGCATTGTTGTGATCTAAATAGTACTCCAAGCCAGTCCTTGAATGCGCTCCGTCGGGGCCACATGGCAGCGTGCTGTTACTCCATGTAAATAGACAGTTTTCTTCCCGTGTTCTACCCATATCGTCAGTATATGACCCCTAAAGAAACATCAGACTGCTAATCACCCCCAGGCTATTTCCACTACTCTTTCCAGGGATCTCATTTCCTCATTCGGGGTGAGTTTCACCAACTCTCGTCAAGTCAGTACACAGCCCAGCCAACTCTCGTCAAGTCAGTACACAGCCCAGCCAACTCTCGTCAAGTCAGTACACAGCCCAGCCAACTCTCATCAAGTCAGTACACAGCCCAGCCAGCAGGAAAGTCTCGCGAGGAAAAGTGTACTTACTTACTTACTTACTTGTGTACTTGAGCCTCTTTGCAGGTGCTGTGTCAGGAGGAGGAGCCTGTGGAGCCACAGAGGATGCCTGAGAGAGAGAGAGAGAGAGAGGGGGGGGGAGGTAGGCGAGAGAGAGAGGGAGAGAGAGGGGGAGGGGAGAGAGAGGGAGAGGGGGAGAGAGGGAGAAAGAGGGGGAGGGGAGAGAGAGAGGAGAGAGAGAGAGAGAGGGGGGGGGGGGAGAGAGGGAGAGAGGAAGAGGGGGAGAAAGAGGAGGAGGGGAGAGCGAGAGGGGGAGAGAGAGGGAGAGAGAGAGAGAGAGGGAGGGAGAGAGAGGGAGAGGGGGAAGAGAGGGAGGGGAGAAAGAGAGATTGAGAGGGGGAGGGGCTTGTTTTGGGTCTGTGTAGACACTTTATTAGCAATACAAAATAACAGGTTTTACTTCGTTTCGAACTCAAGCTCTCACTAGTGCCTTAAATGCTGCAACGCAGCCCTATGGAAGACTGTTATTTTGCTCCAAAATTACTTTTCATTAAAACCTGACCACCCACCCGTAGGTGGCGTGGTACCCCCTGGGACTGACACGGATCCACGTGACTACGTCACGTCCTGCCAGTCCAGGGAATAATCACTCTTCCGCTTTCTTCCACCCGCTGTGAAGACGTGTTTTGTGAAAGCTCCGCGGTTAACGAGGAGTTATATTATATAGCTTTAGATACTAGGCTCGTTCCGGCTGACTTGCCCACCTCAAGAGGGTCGCGTGGACGGGATAAAGCAGGCTTCGGAGACCGACCCTGTACCCTTCACCCTGCGGCGTCGGAACAAGTCATCTAAAAAGCTAAGAGTATCTTCCTTAGTTAACTGTTGCTAACTGCCGCCGTGCAGTTGATGTGAAACGTTTCCCCGGAAACGGGGTAACGTTGTTAGGCTTGAGCGCATGACTCAGGTCTGCACTCATAACTCTAGCTAGGTTTGCATACATGCAGAATAGCTTGTACCGTTAGCACTAGAACAACAGGCTAAATAGCACAGTTGTCACAGATAGCTAGATGCATCCGTGCGGTTGCTTCTGTTGCTAGGTACTTTAGGAACGCCGGCTTTTTAGCGCGCGCGTTAGATAGTTAGCTAGTTTGCTCAGTGCAGCTAGCTTGGACTACCTTGTAGCACAGATAGCTAACGTGCACACGTGCAGTTAGTGTCTGTGTGCTAAGTACTTCGCGCCAGCTACCTCTGTGTAGGGCGCGCCTTAAGCGAGAGTAGTAATGCTCTTCAGTGAAATAGCTAGTTAGCTAGCTTGCTCCCGTGCAGCCAGTATCTAGCGATGTGTAGTACTCCAGCTCTTACCGGTGCAGGCTTAGCTTGCACGTTAACCCCGTTGATCGCGTTGGCATACTCTGCCGTGGGCAAGGTTCCCCAGGAGGGTATCAAGGTGCTTTCTACGCGAGGTGTTGCGACATCCTCTGCGTTGTTGCGCGGTGTGTCGGTGGAGGACATGTGTGCCGCGGCCTCATGGTCCTCTCATCACACTTTTGTCAGGTACTACAGTCTCGACGTGTCCGGTGCGCAGTTCGCGCACGCGGTGCTGTCGGTGGCAAGAAAGTAGTATCGTTGCCACTCTAATATGTCAGACGGTTAGGCATAAACGTTGCCATATGGCCGTGGTTCACCGGTGCCTTTCGGGTCGCCCTGTGGGGTGCTCCCGGCAGCAAGGTCGGTTGAATGGAGGCACTAGTGAGAGCTTGAGTTCGAAACGAAGTAAAACGTTAGGGTTGTGCTACAACCCAGGTTTTACGAGTGAGAACGAGAGCTCTCACTACCCAGCCTTGCTGTGTCGATGCGTCACGGGGTGCGTCGGATCTCAGCGGGCTGGAAGAAATTAGAGTGATTATTCCCTGGACTGGCAGGACGTGACGTAGTCACGTGGATCCGTGTCAGTCCCAGGGGGTACCACGCCACCTACGGGTGGGTGGTCAGGTTTTAATGAAAAGTAATTTTGGAGCAAAATAACAGTCTTCCATAGGGCTGCGTTGCAGCGTTTAAGGCACTAGTGAGAGCTCTCGTTCTCACTCGTAAAACCTGGGTTGTAGCACAACCCTAACGTTTTTGTGAACCTCAAGTCAAAGCCTTTTCCCCCCAATATTGTATTTTAATTTGTCAGAACAGTGCATAGACAAGACCAGTGCTGACCAATTTGGGGCCCGCGCTCTGTTTGTTTTGGCCCGCCACGGATTTGGGACTTTTTTTTTTTTTTTTTTTTTATACCACAATACATTTTAATGTAATTCCACAATGTTTATTTTTGGCCCTCGGCCCTCCACCCAGATTGAGTTTTGGCCCTTCATGGGAAAGAATTTGGGCACCCCTGGACAAGACAAACAAACATGCTCAGACACAGGGGGGGGGGGGGGGACATATTATTGACATTCAATATTACAACATGATTACCAGCCGCATAATGTGCTTATGAGAGATATTGTGCCTGGGATCCCACGCAAGGGTCCATGACAAAGCAGCCGGGCGAGTCACCCATCACCCCGTCACCTCATCAAGGTAGGCTACAAACGGGTGTCATAGACTTTGATACAAACCTGGGAAGCTGTTCTATGGACATTCAGCTTTGGTTTTGCTGCTGCAACATGGGACCCACCAAACTGAATTAGATGAGATAGAGAGAGAGAGAGATAGATAGATAGATAGAGAGAGAGAGAGAGAGAGAGAGAGAGAGAGGGAGAGAGAGAGAGAGAGAGAGAGAGAGATAAAGTGAGAGAGTCAAGATGGACAAGAGGCTGTAGGACCGGTTGTATGATTGGTAACACCCGGCAAATTTTCTCCATTAGCAGTGCTGGGTTTCAACAGCTACTGAATATGTTGTGTTCATGTGCCATGTGTTGTGTACAGTACAAGCAAACATGGTAAGGAAATTCCACTCATGTTCTGATACTGCCCCCTTGTGGGTGAAGTATAACAAAGCGAGCATCCACAAACTTCAAGTTGCTTATAATGACTGACTGCATCGGACTGTTGCAGAGTCAACACTTTTCAGCTGCTCATGAGAAATCTGTTGATGTACAAGTTTATTTGTGAACTGAATGTTTCACAGAATGCTATTATCATGCTGCTGAGTATAATCCTGCTTTTAATGATGTGACTCACATAATGTGGACATTTTGCTATAAGTGCCTTTTATAGTTTCACTGTGCTTTTAAAAAGTATTTTCATTTAATTGTTGTTTGTTTTTTTATGGACTAATGTGTTGCGAATCAAAGTTGATTGATTGATATTACAAGATAATTACAACATTTCTGATCGACCATTATTATATTTACCATAGTCAGCTTCAGCTATATTCAACAGAGTACCACAGGGATGACATATTTTTGCAGGCGGAAGTCCCGGACTTCCTGGATCTTACGGGGGAAAGTCAATGAGCTTTTAGAATGGGGATTTCACTTAAATGCATCAAATAAGGTCTGTGGTTAACAAAAGTTTCTGGAAGCGATAATTTGGGGTCAGCAGGATAATCTTCACCAACTTGAATCACTTTTAGGACTTTTGAAACGTAAATGCGTTTTTTAACGAAGCCGTTACACTCAGCGTCATCAATACTCACCAGCGTGTGTGTGTGTGTGTGTGTGTGTGTGTGTATGCATTTTTTTTCCCTCTATAGGGGAGAAATTAATAGTTAGAACACCAGAACAAACAATATAGCCTGTAACCTTATAAACATGTTATAATAGCTACATTTCAGGATTGCCCGACTATAAAACTCTTAATAAGGGTTAACATAATAGAATAAAATCATAAAATGATTAAATTTGTTGGATTAAGAAGGACAAGGCTGCAGATATATCTCGGGGGGCCTGTTCTTTCTTGGAGTATTGCTGGTTGGAGCGAGGGGTTCAGCTCAGCTTTGTTAAAGTACTTTTTTCCTAAAATAATGAGTCTTTCCTCTAATGTCATCAGGCCAGATATCTGGTGGCAATAGTTTGTGTTAGTATATCTGGGGAGCCTGTATGACATTCGTATTGCAATATTTTGGACAGTCTGGAGTTTTTTCAGTTCTACTTTTCCTATATTGCACCACGCCGGCATTGCATATTCAAACAGCGGCCTAATGTAGGCTATGCCTGGAAAATATGAATAGCAATTTCGGGTTTAGCTCCACCATGTTTCCTGCACAGCACTTTAAGGTGGTTCAGTCAGAGGCTGACCAGTAGTAGTAGTAGTAATCTTGGTACCTTGTAGGGACAGCTCAGGACGGACAGTCCTCTTCAGTCCCTCTGTTCCTCGGAGTGGATAGAAGGGCGGAGGGGATCAGGGAGGCAGGCTGTTACACTCAGCATCATAACCCTACTCACCAGCGCGTGTGTGTGTGTGTGTGTGTGTGTGTGTGTGTGCGTGCGTGCGTGCGTGTGTGTGTGTGTATGCATTTTTTTTCCTTTTCTTTTCTTTTTTTTTTCTATAGGGGAGAAATTAAGAGTTAGAACACTAAAACAAACAATATAGCCTGTGACCTTATAAACATGTTATAATAGCTACATTTCAGGATTGCCCGACTATAAAACTCTTAATAAGGGTTAACATAATAGAACAAAATCATAAAATTAACCTTATAAACGTTATAATACAATCCAGGATTAACCGGCTATAAAACTCACCATGAGGATTGAAATGATAATAGAATAAAACCATAAAATCATAAAGTGATTAGGCTACATTTGTTGGGTTAAGAAGGACAAGGGGGTGCTGCAGATATATCTCGGGGGGCCTGTTCGTTCTTCGAGTATTGCTGGTTGGAGCGAGGGGTTCAGCTCAGCTTTGTTAAAGTACTTTTTTCCTAAAATGATAAGTCTTTCCTCTAATGTCATCAGGCCAGATATCTGGTGGCAATAGTTTGTGTTAGTATATCTGGGGAGCCTGTATGACATTGGTATTGCAATATTTTGGACAGTCTGGAGTTTTTTCAGTTCTACTTTTCCTATATTGCACCACGCCGGCATTGCATATTCAAACAGCGGTCTAATGTAGGCTATGCCTGGAAAACACGAATAGCAATTTCGGGTTTAGCTCCACCAGAGGCTGACCAACTGTAGACAGCTCTTTATATAGCGCAGGTGACGTCACACGTATGAACTCACCGACGCCCCGCCCATTGTAGTATATATATATATATATATATATATATATATATATATATATATATATATATATACACACACACATATATATACTCCAACACAGCCGGAAATGAGCAATATTCCCTTCAAAGTATAAGGTATATATATTTTTTAACATCGTTTCATTATTATTATGCCTTTATTTTGAAAGCAATAACCAGGGGAAAACCCCCGTTTTGTATTGTGGCTGGCTTGACGCTGGTCCCCATGATCTCCAAAACAACAATAAAGTAGGAGAGAGAAAACATGGCGAGCGGAGAGGAGGCCACATACTTTGAACTTTGATGTAGCCTAGAAAGTTCGACAGCTTGTCTACCTGCCAATTTGTGTGAACTAGCTCATCTTATCTAGGCCCGTTTCACAGCAACCGTTTTGACGTGGCAGCAGGATGTAAAGCAAGCAGGTATAACCTATAACAGTAATGAGGGCCCTGGCACTGGAACTCCTAAATGGAATTGAACCATTTGTGTGTGTGTGTGTGTGTGTGTGTGTGTGTGTGTGTGTGTGATACCTGTTTTACTTCCTGCATCAAATTGTTTGCTGTGAAATGGATCCTAGCCCCATAATGTTACGCTATGTTCTCCGTATACACTCTGGAACTAGCGTCACACAAACTTCCATAAGTCAGTTGGGGGACTCGGCTGTTCAAAACGCTCTCCTACCCGTCTCTGACGTCCGATTGCAGATGCAAAGATATAATGATGTTTATAATATCCATGTGACTCCATTGCTGACAGGTAGACGAAGGCTCAGAGCTCAAGCCTCTGCAGAACTTTCTACAATGGTGTGACCGAGTCGGCCTAGTGCTCAGCAATAAGGTCATTGTTCTCACAATTTACACAATAATCTCAGATATCCTTTTATGTATGTAGGCTATTACTTAACCCATTGATACCTGATGCAGCATTTGCGTGTATACATCCCTCATTTGTGTGTGTATCCCTTTAAGACTGCGAACCGCATTCACGCGGTTCGCGGTCTTAAAGGGATACACACACAAATGCTGCATCAGGTATCAATTTTTTAATCTGTCAAATCAACATGTATATATGTCTGCCTGAATCTGTCATTCAAAAGAGGTAGAGCCTGATATACAGTAGGTAGAGCCTGATATAGGTGAGCGAACATCATTCCTTGAGCTGGACGTGTCTCTCTCTCCCTCCCAGGTGTATGTGAGCAAAGAGGGGACAGTGGCAGAGTATGGCATGCTGGCTAAGGAGGACATAGAGGAGGGGGAGGTTCTGTTCACCATCCCCAGATCTGCTCTTCTCCACCAGGCAACAACTAAGGTCTCTGCCCTGCTGGAACAAGGTGACAACAAGCAGGGGAAGAAAAGCATGAACGGACCTATATACTGATATTTAACGAAATTGCTCACCCTAAAATCCAAAATACATATTTTCCCTCTCCCCTGAGTTGTTATTTATCCATCTAGAGATCATTTTGTGTTAGTGGCGCTCGGCCTGTGGTGCTCAATTTGCAAAAATAAAACATTTGAAAAGCTCAACAGCAATGTCTCTTTCCAGAAACTTTCCAGAAATTATGACCCGGTTACTCAAGATAATCCACGGACCTTGTTGTGAATGTGAGCAGTTTCATGTAGGAACTATTTTCTTTTGACCAAACTACACCCACTAGCTGCTAGCTAGCTAGTTCTGACATGAAACTGCAGCTAGCAGCAGCTAGCTAGTGGGTGTAGTTTGGTCCAGAATAGAAAATAGTTCCTACATGAAACTCTCTATGGAAAAATCTTTAGGGCCGATATCTACAAAACTCGGGCAACTAACACAAAACAATCTATGGATAAATAACACTACGGGGGAGAGAAAAAATATGTATTTTGGATTTTAGGGTGAGCTGTCCCTGCATTGGATGTATCATGATAAATACCATGTATGTAGTATTTCTTCCCCCAGCTACATGTGCGATTGAGGCTGATCTCACTGTCTCTACGCCTTCTCTCTCTCCCCTTCCCAGACAGGGCCTCTCTGGAGAGCTCGTCGGGCTGGGTTCCCCTGCTGCTGGCTCTGCTGTATGAGTACACGAACCCGCGGTCCCAATGGAGTCCCTACCTCTCCCTCTGGACTAACTTCAGGGCGCTGGACCAGCCCATGTTCTGGTGAGGAACAGTCTTCAATCAGTGTATACGTTTCCCAGCAAGAATGTCTACCTCCTGAATTGATTGGTTTGAAAGTAACAAAGCAAATTTACTGATGTAGATGTAAGCTATATTATGGTGTTTCTGCACTGCACTTCCCAGAGGTCAGCTGTCAATCAAACAGTGTCTCAATCAAGCAATCAATTAATTAATGAATTCCAGGCCTGTCTAACGTGTTTAGAAGAATGCTGCTGTTCTGCGCTCAGTATTTGAATTCTAGCATCCTTCACTTGATTGCTTCTTGTCACAGGTCCAGAGAGGAGAGATCCAGCCTGTTGAAGGGAACATGTGTTCCCTAGGCGGTGGACAGAGACCTGGCCAACATCCAGAGGGAATACACAGACGTGATCCTGCCCTTCATCAGCAGACACCCGGATCTCTGGAACCCCAGCACACACACCCTGGAGCTCTACACACAGCTGGTGGCCTTTGTCATGGCCTACAGGTTAGCAGGCAAGAGACCAACCGCGTTTGGGTTAGGGCTGGGCATTTTAAGTCAATTCAATATTCAACTACTCTCATCAAATTTTGATATATCATATTACTCAAGTACTTGCAAAACATACAGTATAATTAATTATCCTACTGGAAACACACAGGCGGAACTAAAGTTTGCCTACGCCAAACAGTTAATTTTGTCGGTTGACTGAAACACACAACCAGAACCAAAGTTTGGCTACTAATTTCATAGGCTATATGCCTGTAAGAACATCTCTTACCATCTCATGTTTTCACCTTTATGTCAATTGGCCAACAACAGAAAACGGCGGTCTTCAACTCCCGGTTCTGAATGAAATGACAAGTCACAGTTACAATCACAATAAGGGAATCTTCATCTTCACCTTCTCCTTTCTTATCGCTGTAGTTTCCAAGAGCCCCACGAGGAGGAGGAGGACGAGGAGGAGGAGGCGGCCCCCAACCCACCGATGATGGTTCCTATGGCCGACATGCTTAACCACGTGTCGAGTCACAACGCCAATCTGGAGTACACACCGGTGAGGGGACACGCCCACTTCGTTATAATTAGCTGCACGCACGCACAACCTCTGAGTGTCACTCGCCAAACGTCAAATCTAGTCGCCAATGGCGCTTGACGGATGTTCATTTCGGGCCCTGCTTTCTTTTAATGAGTGTCCAACTATGTCTTTCTCTCTGTCTCGTAGTCTGAGTCCCTTCTTTTTCTGACCCATATCCTCTCTTCTCTCGTTCGTTCTCTTACATCCTGTGTCTTTCTCAGGACAGTCTGAAGATGGTTTGCGTGCGCCCCATTCGAAAGGGGGACGAGGTATTTAACACCTACGGCCAGATGGCCAACTGGCAGCTGCTGCACATGTACGGCTTCAGCGAGTCGTACGCCAGCAACAGCAACGACACCGCCGACATCCCCATCACCAACCTCTATAGAGTCTGGTCCCCTCCGGGACTGTCCTACAGCAGGTCAGTGACAGTCAATACAAATACCAATGCTCTCTGTCCTTTTCACACCATATCAGCAGGCTGCAGTCTTAGGGCCTGTGTGTGTCCACCTAGCATCTTTTTCCGACGTTAAACGCTGGGAGTGCGCTGGGGAGCGCTGATCCCAGCTCACAATATACAAGGAAGCAACGTTAGTTCAGTGCGGTAGGAGCTTGATAGCTGACAGCTAGCAAGCTAACAACACAGGTAGGTAGGCTACGCTATTAAAAGCAGTAAGCACAACACTCACCAGAAATATTAAGTGTCTAGCCAATCTGCTCCCACAATTGAGCCTTTCTGTCTCTGTTGCGATAGTTTCTCCATATGATTAGTTGCCAGAAAAGCAGCACCCGACACCAGCGTCTTTCTGAAAAGTTAAATTATTCTCAGCTGGGAGCGCTGGGAGCCGGCGCACAAAAACCCGGAGCGCTTTGAAATAGACGCTGGGTGCAGCGCACTTTCTATAGACGTCCGTGTGCGCTCGCATACGCTCTCCCCCCATTAGAAACAACTGAAAAAAGATGCTGGACCTGAGGAAAAGACGCTAGGTGGACACAGGCCCTTAAAGGAGAATTCTGTTTTTTTTACAACCTGGACCTTATTTCCAGCTTTAAATATGATTTTTAAGTCACCACAAGTCAGCCTTCCTCTAAAACGTGTCCTCTCCCTCCTGCTCTCCTCCCAGGTGTTCAGTCTGATCTGGACGGGCAGCTGGTGGAGGAGAAGTGGCGGATGCTGTGCGAGACGGTGGGAGAGGACAGAGCCTTTATCTTCGGCAACCAGGGCTGCCTCACAGACACGGAGCTCCACACCACGCTTAAGGTGAGCGAATACACACAACAGTGCTGTTTACATGTATTGCCTGCATTTGTACTCAAGTACCGGTACTGAATACTGGACAAATCTCCTTAAATTGCTCTGGCATTCATTTATATTTCATGAAAAAAGCATCTCAATTGAGAGCCTTGCAGATCGCCTCGCAACGCTCTATTGATACAATTGATACATATATACATATGTATATATATATATATATATATATATACATATATATATATATACATATATATATAGATATATTGATACAATACTCTATTGATATTGATACAACGCTCTCGCTCTGCTGCAGAGACCCCAGAAAAAACCCATCTACCTCTCAAATCTGGTAAATAGATACTTCAGTGTGCTGCGTATTGTCATCGTCATCTTAACTGTGCTGCGTATTGTCATCGTCATCTTATCCAGTATCAACTATCCTGCAGTACCATGTAGAATAGGTGGCCGCTGCAGGCCACAACTCTTTATTGAGTTTGAATAAGTAATGCACACAGTAGTCACATGACCTTTGTGATATTCTTTATTGAGTTTGAATAGGTAATGCACACATTAGTCACATGACCTTTGTGATATTCTTTATTGAGTTTGAATAGGTAATGCATACAGTAGTCACATGACCTTTGTGATATTCTTTATTGAGTTTGAATAGGTAATGCACACATTAGTCACATGACCTTCAATGAACCAAGACCGAAAGAGGCCGAGGAAGCTGTCCCACAAGGTTCTGGAATGCACCATAGAAGAAGTGTCTGCTACTCCTCCAAAGAAGAAGGTGTGTTGCCGCTGAGAAAGAGACGAAGAAGAAGAGTTCCAATAGACAGTTTGGAGTAGTTTTGAAACTGTTGCTGTATTTTCACAACCTGTTCTGTCTTTGCTTTCTAGGAGTCAAAGAGAATTACCTCAGAGGTCAAGAGGGTCGTCACGGACACTCAGGTACACAAGAGTACACAAGTTGAAAATTAACCCAATAAAAAAACATGTTAGTTAGTACCCAAACAGTGTGATGCCACAATTATACACTCATAACACGATGACACCTTGCCATGGACAGGTTGCATCTGTGAAGAAACAAAAGCCTGTGCCCAGCACATCGTCTGCCCCGGTCACTGCGGTCCCGCAGCCTCCAGAGAGCAGCGATGTCCTCCTCGTGGCCGCGTCTCCCAGCCCCCCAGGCTGTAAGACCCCCAAGCAGGAGGCAGACACGGAGGACTGCAGCATCGGGGACAGACAAAACGTACCCAATGGAACACTAACTCCCAAATCTGAGGTCTGCACGTCGCATTGTTCAGTCAGTTCAATTCATAACGCTCGGTGCTTATGGTCATAACTCGTCTTATCTAAAGGGAAACAGAATCTTTCGTTGGAGGCCTTTCTTCACTCTGCATTCCTCATCTCTCTAGGTGCTCGCTCCTGGTCTCAATGACCTTGCTTCCTCCAGTTGAGAGCTACTGTATTTCCACAGGGTTTTTATCAGGATGTAATCTGGATAAAGTCATTCATCCTTAGATGACTGTAACTCTATTCTAGCATCGATCAAAAGTCTCAAACTCTCGCATCTCTCGTTTTACAATGTAAAGAAGATGCTGCGTGTCATCACCGGCTGAACAAGAATGTCTGATGTTACAAAACAAATTCCTGCTTTTTCATATTAGCAGCGCAAAAATGAGCCACAAAATACAGTTGTGCACTGGTTTTGTTGAATAGTGTAAAGACGGTAAAGACGGTAAAGACGCTTTCCACTTTGTTGCCGTCTCAGTGATGTGTTGTGTCTTGCTGCGGCCTGCAGGGGGCAGCCTGCTGTGCTGTGAGGCCTGTCCTGCTGCTTTCCACCGGGAGTGTCTGAGCATGGAGATGCCCGAGGGCAGCTGGTTCTGCAACGACTGCAAAGCTGGGAAGAAGCCTCGCATCAAGGACCTCCTGTGGGTCAAGTGGGGACGTTACAGGTAAGGAGAGAGAAATAGTCTCCCCCTGTTATTGATAGTGGTTCTCTTCTCACCAAAGGCTGATGAACATTTGACCCTGGGGTCTCTCATTGCTCAAGGTGGTGGCCCGCAGAAGTCTGTCTCACCAAAGACGTCCCAAATAACATCTTGAGGATGAAGCATGAGGTGGGAGAGTTCCCGGTGCAGTTCTTTGGCTCCAAAGACTTTGTGTGGACGTACCAGGCCAGAGTCTTCCCCTACATGGAAGGAGACACGCAGAACATAGAGAAGATGGGCAAGGGTGCTGATGCAATCTACAAGACAGGCATGTAGCCTATTAACTCATTGAGTGCCAGCCACTTTTGGAGAACGGACGCTCCCAGTGCCAGAGTTTCAGAGCGTTTTCAGTGATTTCTCGAGGCCCACAGAATATTGTGTGATATTACTATGTAAACACTGAACACGCACAAAGAACGATGAGACTCTATTCTATCATCCGCAAAAAAAAGTTTATTGATCCCATTTTCCGTTCTTTAGTTATGAGCCGGAGAAGATAGCTTGATTCATCCAAAAATAGCAATTTTTTTCTAGAAGCTGAGATAATTGGCCTTTTGTGAAATTAATCATTTCAAGCACATCACTGACTCTGAAGCTAATCTTTTCTAATGTAGTCACACCTCAAAAATAATTTCCTTCAATAAAACAGTTTAGGCCAGGGAATTTTGTTTGGCAGAATAATATTTTTAGCTACAACCAGCAGCGCTGGCCCCTGCGTGCGCTGCTGGTTGCAGCTTCTTGCTGGTTTTGATTTGCTGCTGGTGGGCATCGGATATTCTGGCTTGCGTTTGTCAATCCTGTCCTGCTGCCTGGGTCTGTCTGGGTGTTGCGTGCTGCTCTGCGTGCCCCCCCCCCCCCCCCCGCCCCGCCCCGCCCCGCCCCGCCTCGCCTCAACTGCACACTCCTCCTCCTGTCTGTGGTGGCTCTCTGCTGAGTTTGCTGTGCGCACAGTGAAGGGTGCGGACAGCCAGGCTTTTTTACAGCGTTCCGCGTGTTTGTCACCGGCAACGATGCTTCCAGTTGAGCATAATAACAACTCCACGGTGTGGATGTGCGGATTTGCTGTCGCAACCGACACGGAGCGGCTCAATTGTGGGAGCAGATTGGCTGCTGCAGGCACAGCTGCAGTAACGTGCTTCAGCATATCGATGCATATGGATGCGATGCGATTTCCGTTTCCATAACGACTTCTTCTTTGTTTTTTCCTTGCCTTTCTGTTATGTGGAGAGCACTGTCGCCACCTAAGGGTTCTGTAAAATAGGTTAGACACATCCAATAGCTATAATATTTGTACATCAGAGGCAGAAGGCTTTGATCGACGCCCCACCGTCAAAAAACGCAATTGACGAACATGTCCGTCCTTGGCACTCTACGTTACTATTTGAAATGACGAACATGTCCGTCCTTGGCACTCAATGAGTTAACTGTCTTTTTTTGCAAGTGCTCGATTGAAAATGTTATTACACATTTTTAGTTCAGTTGGCTCAAGTTATTATTTTAAATAGTTTAAGTAAACACTGTATCTGTTCTTGTAGCCCTGACTGAAGCAGCAGAGCGCTTCAAAGAGCTGCAGGCGGAGAAGGAGATGAAGCAGCTTCAGGAGGAGAGAAAGAATGACAAGAAACCTCCTCCATACAGACACATTAGGGTAACAGCGTATCAACAAAAACACACTTTGTTAGACTGACCAATAATAACGATAACATGTGACGCTTAAGAAAAAAAACTGTGCCATTGTCTCAGGTGAACCGACCAATCGGCAAGGTGCAGATCATCACGGCCGACCTGTCGGAGATCCCGCGCTGCAACTGCAAGGCGTCCGACGAGAACGCGTGCGGCGGCGACTCGGAGTGCATCAACCGCATGCTGATGTACGAGTGCCACCCTCAGGTGTGCGTGGCGGGGGAGCGCTGTCAGAACCAGGCCTTCACAAAGCGCCAGTACACCAGCGTGGAGATCTTCAGGACGTTGTCCCGTGGCTGGGGCTTACGCAGCATCTGCGACATCAAGAAGGTAGGCAGCCCGGGAGAAAGCCGAGAGAATATTTTTGATAAATGTGATATGAACTATCCACATTTTCCTCGTTCCCTTCTGTTTGACCATCTCTTCTTTGCTCGCTCGCTTCTCTCTCTCTCTCTCTCTCTCTCTCTCTCTCTCTCTCAGGGGGCCTTTGTGAACGAATATGTGGGAGAGGTGATCGATGAGGAAGAATGTCGAACCAGGATCCGACATGCTCAGGAGAACGACATCTGTAACTTCTACATGCTTACACTGGACAAGGTGAGTCTGAGTCAAACAAAACAACGTGGTGCACGCCGGGGGAGCAGCACACACCATTTGTCATTCAAATGAAATGCTCGGTGCGTGTCCTAAGCCTACACTTGTACGTTGTTATGTCAGGACCAGATCATCGATGCCGGGCCCAAGGGCAACCAGGCTCGCTTCATGAACCACTGTTGCCAGCCCAACTGTGAGACTCAGAAGTGGACTGTGAACGGGGACACCAGGGTGGGACTGTTCGCTCTGCAGGACATCGCAAAAGGTCCCAACTCGTTGTCTTTTTATTGATCATATTATTATATCATATTATATTATATTATATTATATTATATATTATATTATTGATCATTTATATTATCAGTGAGTAATATCAGAATGCAGATGATTTTTGTTATAATCTGAGTACAGTGTGGAGCTAATGCAGTACATACAACAGGTGTGGACCTGACATTCAACTACAACCTGGAGTGTCTTGGCAATGGGAAGACTGTGTGTAAATGTGGAGCGCCCAACTGCAGCGGTTTCCTGGGTGTCCGACCGACAAAGGTGAAGACTCACATTTCAACACTTTTAGCTCGGCCTGATTGTGATATTGCTGTCAGACTACACCAAATACATAAAACATTTGGGAAAATAGTAAAATTCCCCCAAACTACTGTATCTCTGAACTATCTCATTAACCAGATCACACACATTTAGGCTATTCTATGTGGTCTCCTTTTGATAACTAATGTAATATTGTTTCACTTCCATTCACTGAGCCTCCCCTGAAACTG
This sequence comes from Poromitra crassiceps, assembly GCF_964638095.1. Lineage (NCBI taxonomy): Eukaryota > Metazoa > Chordata > Actinopteri > Beryciformes > Melamphaidae > Poromitra > Poromitra crassiceps. Next base: position 28,096 of record NW_028152024.1, read on the forward strand.
CTTGGAGGCAACCCCCCCCTCCCCCCGGGGAGGCCCGCCTCCCACTTTGAAAACCCCTGTGTTAGACCATCTTCTGAGCGTCTTTGTCCATGTGCAGAACCAGCCGTCTGCAGAGAAGCTGAAGGAAGGCAAGAAGAAGGTCCCTGGCAAGAAGAAGACCAAGCAGGAGGTGACCAAGGAGAGGGAGGACGAGTGCTTCAGCTGCGGCGACGGGGGACAGATCGTGTCCTGCAAGAAACCCGGCTGCCCCAAGGTCTACCATGCCGACTGTCTCAACCTGGCCAAGAGACCTGCAGGCAAGTGGGGTGGAGATGCTTCATTGTATCACATGCAGTTCTGCCAAGAAGGCTTCGTACCTACTATTATATTATACTACTAAAAATCTGTGATTTTTTTTGTGTTTTTATGACCAAGAACAACACTGGCAGGTCTCTGGCACAGCTGACAGTGGTCTGTAACTGACATGAATAATGAAATCACATTTTCACAATAGAGACACTAGCTGATTAGAGTGGGGATCCAACTGAGAATAGGTCATACATCATCATGCAAAATATTGGAATAATAATACTGCTTTGCCATTTGCTTTTTTTGGCTTTAGAACAAAAAGTTTTGCAATGCTGATGTCTCACTCATACTAGCACGGACCTCCATCAATGAACAGTTGAAAAAAGGTCATCATTTTGGCGTTTCTACAGCAGAATAAAATGTAACAAAAATTGCGGTTCATTTTTCTGCCCCCACGACACATGGACACATTTTTGTATTATGATATATTGAATTTCAATATATTGTCCCATCCCTAGAAGCCAGAAATCTCAGCACCTGGCTAAACCATTGGTAATCATTAACAACCCTGGCAACCCTCTGCAGTTTATTAATGTCATTTTTATGCTATGGGACAATAAACATTGTATTTATTGCACCTTTAACCTCAAAATGACCAAATCATGTTGGCTTATCATGATCAATAAGCGTGAACTTGTGTCTCCAGGGCGATGGGAGTGTCCGTGGCACCAGTGTGACGTGTGTGCTAAAGAGGCGGCCTCGTTCTGTGAGATGTGCCCCAGCTCGTACTGTAAGGAACACCGTGAAGGCATGCTCTTCATCTCCCGGCTGGACGGCAAGCTGTCGTGCAGCGAGCACTACCCGTGCGGCGCCGACCCCCTGGAGCCGGGCGAGATCCGCGAATACGTGCCCGACGACGGGAGCCCCGGGGCCGCTGAGGCCCTGCCCCCGCCTCCCTCCCTGGTCCCCGAATCCAGAGCCGACTCTGCCGCCACCGGCCTGCCCTCCTCCCCCCCCGACGGGGAGGAGCGGGACCCTCCCCCTCGCCTCTACATCAACACAAAGACCGCTACCTCGCGTTTCTTACCCTCCAGCAGCAGGTCCTACCTTGCGGACAGAACTGAAGGGTTCTCCTCTCCTTCCTCCTTCTCCAAGGGCGAGAAGGAGGACGGCGAGGTAGAGGACGGGGATTTGGACGAGTTAGAAGTGGAGGAGGAGGAAGATGAGGATGATGAGGACGACGACGAGGACGACGAGGACGAGGACGGCGACGACATCGAGGAGATGGAAGTCGTGGTAGATGAGGAGGATGAGCAGCAGTACGGAGGTGAACTGGTGGGGGAGGAAGAGGAGGAGGATGAGGAGGGGGATGTGTATGACACTTGGGGGGACTACGTGGGGGACGACACCGAGGAGGGAGAGGTGGACGAGTGGTGGAGAGTGGAGGACGATGACAAGTGAGCCGGCTCGCCTCCCTCTTCGGACTCGGCCAATCCGCTCCCTCGAAGCCACTCTGCTCTCGACAGAAAAACTAAACGTAGGAAAAGACTATACAGTAGAGTTTGTTGGTTTGGTACCTAGTTGAGTTTGGTACTCTCCCCTCCTCTCCTCTGGTTCCCCCTCTCCCCCTCTGCTCTCCTCTCTGGTTCCCCCCCTCTCTCTCCTCCTCTCTCCCCTCTCCTCTGGTTCCCCCTCTCTCTCCTCCTCTCCCCCCTCTCTCCTCTGGTTCCCCCTCTCCCCCCTCTCTCTCCTCTGGTTCCCCCTCTGCTCTCCTCTCTCCCCTCCTCTGGTTCCCCCTCTCTCCTCTCCCCTCCTCTCCTCTGGTTCCCCCTCTCTCCTCTCCCCCTCTCTCCTCCTCTCCTCCCTCTCTCTCTGGGGGTTCCCCCCACCCACCCCCATCTGCGGTCGCCTTTTATACACGTCCCAAACAACGCAGGACAACGTGATTGGCTGGCTCAGATACGTATCGTCGCCGTGAAGTCACATTTTCGAGCAGCCCCTGTCAGCCGACAGCGCCCCCTCCCCGTGCGGCTGAATTATGCTCACCCTGCCGTGAAGGGCGCGGGGGTGGAGCGAGGGGCGGGCGCGTCAAATTACGTAAATTTGTTGGGCGTGGTTATTCGCTAGCTCCAACGGCCGCTCGCGTTGTGCCTGATTTTTTTTCTAACAGCGCGAGCTTCTCTCCAAACATGTCCGCTTTCGAGCCACTGAAATCAGTGATTTCTAACCCCACATAGGATAAGCAATAACCACGCCCTGTGGCGCCGGGATTGGCCAGGAGCAACACTGGAGGGCACGCAGCACAGCGATTTCATGAACCAACTGAATAGCTCTTGAGAAAGGACAGCGATTTCGAGAGCGGACATTGAGAGCGGACATTGAAATGAATTATGGTCACCTTAGCATAGTAATAATAATAATAAGCATAATAATTGTAATCTACACAATGTACACAATCTACAAAAACATGCAATAATATAAACGGTGTTGTGTTCACGTTCATAGCTCATATAATATAATGTATCATATCGTTAATTTCAAGCTCGATTCTTACCCAGAGAAAAGGTAGCCTACAGCACTGAAAATATAACAAGCAATAGTTTTTTAAACATCTTTATTTAAAAAGATGAAAAACCCCAGGTGCTTTAGTCCCAAGCTTCAATGCTCCTGGCCAATCCCGGCGCCACAGGGCGTGGTTATTGCTTATCCTATGTGGGGTTAGAAATCACGCTACGGAGACAGGAAGACAGCAGAAGACCCGCCCCTGTCTTCCGGTGGCCTGTGCTGCAGTGTTTTCGTAGCACAGCACGGGGCTATTATTACTTCCGCCCATAGCCGGAAAACTCGGAGCGAGGTTTTTCCATCCAGGCTAGCTAAGATGGCAGTATATTTATGTATTTATTTTCTACTTAATGTGATGTGTGTGACATTAAAACAAAACAAGAATTAGCTGAACACTGCAATAAAGACTTCAGGCCCCCCCCCCCCACCACACACACACACACATAAATAAAGAGAGAGAACAGATCACATTGGAAAAATACATAATTAGTCAAATAAAAGATGACACGCTGGCTGGATCAAATTAAGTTTCAAAATATTAAATACATCCCCCATACAACTTCCCTGGATACATTTGGTGTGTCTCAGACTCAGCTCTGTTTGAGGCAGATAGAATCCTCCTGGCTCTCTGTCTGTTTATGAGGAGAGCGCACAACCTCTCCCTCGGCACTGTCTCTGATCTCCACAGGCTTAAAATAACGTTTACATTCATTCACCCCTTAATTCATGGAAATCCCCCTTAAAATGAAGTTATTAATTGAGGAAACACATTGAAGCCCCTTTAAACAGCCCCTTAATATGGCTGCTTACTTTCTAATGTAATCACATGTAAGAAAATTAAAGGACATAAAAAAAAATCCCTTAATCTCGTCTCCAATCAAATAAATCCCTTCAAACCCAATGGTATCAACCCTTACTGCTTTTCAAGCTATGTTATTTAAATTGTTAATTAATGTTTATTTAATGGGGCAATCAAGAACATTTCAGCGATCAAATTAATCCCCGCATCCAGGAACAAACTCCACTACTTAATAAAAACATATCCACATTTACTCTGTATATATACAAACAGCTCAGTCTGCCTGCCTGGTAACCCACTTTCCCATCATATTTTATTTCTCACAACATAAATCTTTTATGAGAGCAATTCAGCAACATTTTGCATCAACCCACTAAGCTACATCAACCCAACAGGCAGCCAGCAGTCATTTGGGGATCCACTTCATTTTTGTTGTGGCTGAACTTGTTAGAAATTGTATTTAATGGCTAGCCCCTTGAGATGCACCATCTCGTTTTCAAGGGGGTCCAACACAAAAACAGAACAATGCAACATGAACAAACATACAACACAGCAGCACACGGAGGCTCCATTCACCATGAACAAACATACAACACAGCAGCACACGGAGGCTCCATTCACCGACCCACCGACACATTCCCCTAACCCACAACAACCTACAGAAAAAGTAAGAAGTTGATAGAGCGAGATAGTATTATGCATATTATACACATATATATACAATACACACATACTGTAGTACTATATATATTATATTATATATTTCTATATATACCATATCATATTATATTATATATATCCGTATATATCCACGCACATACACATATATGTACATATTTACACATGCATGTATATATGTACATATATACTATACACACATACATACCATAGATATTATACAAACATTGCACAATGCACTAACGATTCAGACAACAGAGTGACCAAACAAGCAGTAATAAGGGGCAAGAAGACAATACCATTAAAAGCAGCAGCATGGTGTTTTGAGGAATGGTACTAGTGAGTTTTTGAAGAGGTGAAATGAGTTGATTGTTCTGAGGGTATTGGGCAGGTTGTTCCAATCAGAAGGAGCTTTGAATTTAAATGCACGTCTGCCAATTTCTTTATTAGTTCTTTATATTATATATATTATAACTTTATATTTCCAGTCCCACTTTTAATACTCTAGGACCCCGGAAGTTAGGAGAATTTAATGACAGATATGAAAGTAGAAAAGTAGAAGACATTTTGTTTATAATGGATACATATTACCTAGAGAGGGTCAGTATGTGCAGGTGTAAAGCATGATAAAATCCACTTGGTGGCGGTAATGCCATGAGCATGGAGTGGTGTGGCTGGGCTTGTGGTTTCATACATAGACACACATTGGTGTCTGTTAATAGCAGGAATCAGCATGTTTGTAAACAAACGGATTGGCAATATTTCCAGGTGCAAATGTCATTTGTTTTAAACAGCAGTTCATGTTGAAACCATGCCCTCTTTGAACTCTACTGTTTCATACCTTAAGCTAGACACTCTTTTAAACTTTAAATGAGTCACAATTTTTAGGACTCTATCACTTTAATCTAATCTGTTTGAGAAATCACACTTTATACTTTTTAGACCTTTATAATGGGACCCTATCGAGCAGGGAACTCACTTCTACTTTTTACTAAATTCACAGTTTATAACTGACAGTTCACACAACTTTAACACTAGTCTCATCTCATCCATGAAACTATTAAAACACATCACAGAGACATGCATGCTGTTGCTCTGGGCAGCATATTTCATCATCGCGATGGCTCAGGATAAAACACATTCCCCTCATGTTTTCCCAATAAATGTAATGTAGTTACAAAAAAGGTGTTGATTGAATTTGTGAACTCTGAAGTCCCTGGAAACCAAAAATAAATGTGTTTTGAGTTTTGCTCCTCTAAGTAAAGACATTTTTAAAGCTTTGAGATCAGTCAAACATTAAATAATTGAAGTAGCCTGTGCAGAAAATAACAGTCATGTAATACAAGCTCTTTTTGCTAGCATTTATTTATTTCAGTAATTTCCTTTAATGTGAGAATACAGTTACAACAAAACTGGAAAATTAGTTTAATATAATAAAATACAATAACAATTATTGCAACAATTATTTTATTATGTTGGCAAACAAGCGAAAGGTTAACATTAGTATTAACACATTCACTGCCAGACGTTTTTTTTTTTACTGTAGTTAGCTTCTGCCAGAGGGTTTTTTTGAGGATTCTGGCTCATCTTTCAAGACCCGAGGATTCTTTTCTGCTAAGATTTTGTGAACACACAATATCTCAAAAGAACTAATAGAATGTGTGCTTTCTCTGTCTAAAAGAGTTAGTTTGTAGAGTTAGTAGTTATGTAAGCATTAGCAGTTGAATACAGCATGGTTTCAGCATCAGAAAAAATATTCAGAGATAAACGGCTTTTTGTGAAATTCGATAGAACAGTCACTTTAACCATTCATTTTTGGCTCTCTCTCTCTCTCTCCCTCCCCCTCTCGCTCTCTCTCCCTCCCTCTCGCTCTCCCTCCCTCTCTCTCTCTCTCCCTCCCTCTCTCTCTCTCTCCCTCCCTCTCGGGAGGGAGACGCACTAGGTTTAATCCTAGTGAGAGGGGGAGAGGGAGAGAGAGAGAGAGAGAGAGAGAGAGAGGGAGGGAGGGAGAGAGAGAGAGGGAGAGAGAGAGAGAGAGAGAGGGAGAGAGCGAGAGGGAGAGTTGCTTCAACTCCTCCCTCCGTGGGCGTTCTTCTTGGCTGCAGCGGCCGTCACAAGCTTGTCTGCTTTGCTGCTGTCCTGTGCCTGTCTGCACGGCCGCTGTTTGAGGAAGTCTGGATGTACTCGCTCGCTTCTTGGAGTTTTGGTTGAGAGAAGCTTTTGCGATTCTGGTCATATTTATGCTGCGTGTTTCAAAGTGTGTTCCACCTGTAATCTATTATGCAAATTTGCAATCCCGCATCGCCAGCAATCAGCGCGAAAACGAAAGCGTTTTCCCCCATCCATTTTCATGAGAATGGCTGGGGTGAGAATGGCGTGACAAGTTAAAAAAATGCTTGCCTTCCTCTAGTCAGGAGAGCACTGTTGCCACTTAGTGGGTCGGTGGAATGGGTTGTAAACGTCCGGTGGCTCCAATAATTATATAAGAGATGTAAAAGGGTTAGATGCACATCCCACGGTCAAAAAAAAAAAAATCATTTTTTTTACGTATTAATACGTCCATGGCAGTGAAGCGCTGGATTTTTTTTGACGTATACATACGTCAGTGGCAGTCAACGTGTTAAACATTAATTCATTTTTTTTTTTTTTTTTTATAAATAGACCATGTCAGGGTGCCCAAGTATAACCCATTTTCAATGGTTTTAAATTGAAAAAACAAAATGTTTTTTCCCCCGTTTTCGTTTTCCGTTTTAAACTTTGAAACAGAAAAACGGAAAAACGTTTTTAGCAATTTTTTTTTTTTTTTTTTTGTAAATTCATGGCGGGCCACTTAAAAACGGGCAGCGGGCCGCAGTTGGCCCGCGGGCCGTAGTTTGGCCACCCCTGTCTTAACCCATTGATACCTGATGCAGCATTTGCGTGTATATCCCTCATTTGTGTGTGTATCCCTTTAAGACCGCGAACCGCGTCCACGGTCTTAAAGGGATACACACACAGATGCTGCATCAGGTATCAATGGGTTAAATGACAGTAAATCCTGAATGAATGACTGACTGGTCTAATCTGTGTGATTGACAGGAGAGATGAGTAGAGGAGCGGGGTTTTCACCACCAGCATTACGACCGGGACTGCAGTATGGGTAGAGTTTCTCAGTGAAGGTGCAGCCAGTAAAGGAATAGATCAGAGCTGCAGCATCTACGTCATAGAAGGAGACCAGACCCTCCTCATAATCCACAAACACCCCCACCTTCTGAGGCTGTGTCTTCAGAGAGATTAAGACATCAGCAGCTATGTACTCATTTCCATCCCTCAACTCTATAGTCCAGAAGCCATTCTCTGGCTCCAGTATGACTTTTCCCTTCCTGTTGATCGACTCTTTGGCCACTCCTAAAGTCCACCTAGTCTTCACTTTAACCTGAACCTCATAGTAAAACCTTCCTGAAGAGAAGCTCTGCTTTCCTAAGACGCTGGGATAAGAAAATCTCTCTGGGTTGTCTGGGAGATTCTCCTTTACATCAGCACAATTTACTTGTTTCCCATCATCAGACAGGATGAGAAAGGGATTTGCTGTATCAGGATCTAGAGTCACATCCACGGCATACTGCTGGACCCTTTTCAGCTCAGCCTCAAGCAGCTTCTGCATCTCTTTCCTGAGAGTCTCCTCCAGCTGAGCCACAGCTCTCCTCACAGTCTCCTCCAGCTGAGCCACAGCTCTCCTCACAGTCTCATCACATGATGAGTGGACACTGACCTCTGTCCAGTCCTTGGTGTGGGGAGGCGTCTTCAGGGATGGGAAGCTTTGGAGGAGGTGGAGGTGGTCTTCAATGAGTAAGAGCTTCTTCACCTCAGCGCTTCTCTTCATCAGCTCAGATATTTCCTGTTCCAGCTCTTTAATTAAGCGTTCAGCCTGCTTCTCTGTTGTTTTCTGCTTCTCCTCAATCGTCTTAATGAGCTCAGCCTGGCCTCTCTGCGCAGACTGTATCAGACCAGTGAAGACCTGCACACTGTGTGCTATCATGCTGTCAGCAGCTTCCTTGCTGAGCTTTACTGAGTGTTTGATGTTCGGAATATTCAGCCGTCTCTCCCGGATCATCTGCTGAATTTCAGCCTCCGTCTTCCCCAGCTCAGCCTTCTTTCCTTCATATCCTTCCTTCAGAGGGACACATTGATGCGACTTGTGGTCTGACTCAGTGCAGACCTGACATACACATATCTGGTCAGTCTTGCAGAACCGCTTCAGTGATTTATCATGCTCTTCACATCTCCTGCCTTCCAGGTTCTCCACAGGATGCATCAGCTTGTGTCTTTTGAAGCCTTTGATTCTCTGGTGAGGCTCCAGGTGAGTCTCACAGTAGGAGGTCAGACACTTCACACAGGACTTCTGTGCCTTCCGTTTGGTCCCAATGCAGACGTCACAGGGAACTTCTCCTGGTTTGGCACAGCTGCTGGCATTCATCTGAGCTGACTTTCTGACCTGAACAGCCAACCCAGATATGAAAGTGTTCACATGAAGCTCAGGTCTTCCATTAAATTGGTGGTTACATATGGGACACAGGCACTGGGTACTAGTAGCCCAGTGGTGTGTGATACAGTTTTTGCAGAAGTTGTGTCCACATGGTATTGCGACTGGATCAGTGAATACATCCAGACAGATGGAGCATTGAAGCTGCTCTTCAGAGAGGAGACTGGTGGCAGCAGACATATCTAGACACGGACACCAAAAGTGAAAGTGTGAAATAACAATACTGTAACACACAATTCTTGAATATTCAAAAATATCAAAGTTACGGTAGATCATTGGAATATATGATCAAAAGTTATTTTGAGTTATGCAGTTACATTACATCATTTGACAAGTATCAGTGCAAAAGAAAACTGGGAAATTGGAAATCTGGATACAGCTAGATTATGTATCACTGCTCTGTTTATCAAAATAATAAAAGTAGCCACATAGCTCCGCCTCCGATGCAAAAGTTTAACGGGACACTAACAGATCTGATCTGCCAGCACACACAGGTTTGACTGGAGTTAAAAGTACTAGATACACACAGGTTTGACTGGAGTTAAAAGTACTAGATACACACAGGTTTGACTGGAGTTAAAAGTACTAGGTACACACAGGTTTGACTGGAGTTAAAAGTACTAGGTACACACAGGTTTGACTGGAGTTAAAAGTACTAGGTACACACAGGTTTGACTGGAGTTAAAAGTACTAGGTACACACAGGTTTGACTGGAGTTAAAAGTACTAGATACACACAGGTTTGACTGGAGTTAAAAGTACTAGATACACACAGGTTTGACTGGAGTTAAAAGTACTAGATACACACAGGTTTGACTGGAGTTAAAAGTACTAGGTACACACAGGTTTGACTGGAGTTAAAAGTACTAGGTACACACAGGTTTGACTGGAGTTAAAAGTACTAGGTACACACAGGTTTGACTGGAGTTAAAAGTACTAGGTACACACAGGTTTGATTGGAGTTAACACGTTCACTGCCAATGACGAGTTGACTCGTGAAAAAAAAAAATTGCTACGTGGATCAATGCCCCCCACGTCTCCTATAAAAATATTGGAAGTATTGAATGTGTATAATCTATTTTACCGACCAACTAAGTGGCGACAGTGCTCTCCCGACAGAGAGAAAGCCAACCAAATACAGCCGCGGGAGAAAGCCATTCTCAAGGAAATGGCTTGGCGATTTTACAGTCATCAGTCACCAGACTCGCCCGAGAGCGGCCGCGCCAGCAGCAGCATACCGAGAGCGGAGAGCGGTGCTGGCGTGGGGGATTGCAAATTTGCATAATAGATTATGGGTGAAACACACTTTGAAACACCCGCAGAAAGGCCAGAATCGCACGCATTCCGAAAACCCAGAAACGAACGAGCCTCATTCTCATACTGTAGGCGAAAACGCTTTCACGCTGCTGCACACGGGCGGACAACGGTGGGGGGTTCCAAAAATAGACTGGGTGGGCAGCATAAAGCCTAGAATCGCACAAAGCTTCATCAAAGCTCTCAACCGAAAATCCAAGAAACGATTGAGTCCCATCCACAGTCCACACTCGCCACACTCGCCGACGAGGGGCCGCCAGAGAGGGAGGCTGCTCACTGCTCAGACAGGCAGGAGAAACTGGCTTGTGACAAACGCCACCAGACACGCCCACGGAGGGAGGAGTTTGAAAGAGAGGGTGTTCAGAACTATATTGTTCAGATGTCTGATCTCTCACTGATGCCAAAAATAAATGGTTAAAGTGACTGTTCTGCCTGTTTGATTGAATTTCACAAAACTGCGATTATCTCAGCTTCCTGTCTCAGACGCTGAAACCATGCTGTACTCAACGGCTAATATCTACATAACTACTAACTCTACAAACTAACTCTTTTAGACAGAGAAAGCACACATTCTATTAGTACTTTTGTGAACTTCGTGTTCACAAAGTCCAAGCAGAAAATTATCCTCGGCTCTTGTAAAATGAGCCAGAATCCTCAAAAAACGGCTTGGCAGAAGCTACCTACAGTAAAAATAAAATGGCTGGCAGTGAATGTGTTAAAAGTACTAGGTACACACAGGTTTGACTGGAGTTAAAAGTACTAGGTACACACAGGTTTGACTGGAGTTAAAAGTACTAGGTACACACAGGTTTGACTGGAGTTAAAAGTACTAGATACACACAAGTTTGACTGGAGTTAAAAGTAGGCTACTAGGTACACACAGGTGCAGGCACTGGCACACCAGCTGCGTTTACATACACACTTTTTCCTCAATCTGATTGAAATCAATTGGATTGAAGATTTAAATGGGATGATGTGATTTAATATCATCCGGTGTTTACATGCGGCGACACATTTAATTGAACAGGCTGTGTGACATGCGGAAAAGTGATGAATAGCTACAACTTGACAGGTCTGCCAACTCTCGCTTTGACCATGAGACAAGCAAACAAGCTATTTATTGACACTTCACTCTCTTCACGCCACAAGTAGGATACATTTTCTCACAGTGAAACATAAATGCATACTGTAATTAACACCAGTATAGCATGCGTGAATTATGCCAGACATATGGACTGTCACACGGAAATGAGACAGGGAATCCTGAGCCTACTACATTATATTGTATACTATATTGCCTACTCCTTGCATCGTCGGAGACGAGTGTTGAAAATCTCCAATCATCATCATCATCAACTTTATTTGCAGACACAGTGTCCAGATATAACAACAGACAACAATTCAGAGAACACACAAATACACAGTATATCTATAAAAGGCACTTATACCAAAACTTCCACATATGTGATTGGTATCTGACAGAACTAATACCAGGGTTGGTTAGTAGCATGATATTCGAGTTCTGAGAGACATTTAGACGCCCAATAAATTTGTACATCAAGGTTCTTAAAAGTGCCTGAAAAGTGCTGACACCTGCATGGCAGAACAGTTCACTTGCACTAGTCCACCTGGGTTTTCTCAGCAAAATCCTCATACAGTCATTGTATGCAACCTGAAGTTTGTGGAGGCTAGCTTTTTTATACTTAACCCACAGGGGAGCAGTGTACAAAGGGGTACAGTAGGCCCTAAAGAGACTTATCTTTACCTCAACAAAAGTGGAATTTCCTAACCAACATGTTAGCCTGGGCATATAACATACGGCGCTGTCTGTACATGTCGTCATCATCAGACATTTGGTCTGTCATAAAATGACCCAGATATTTAGTTTTAACACAGACAGATAAAACATTATCAGACAAATAAAAAGCAGGAAAAGTGAGATCCCTGTCCCCTTTAGTTCTACAGATCATAACCACACTTTTTTTGGCATTGTACTTTACATCGAATTTGACACCATAGATGGAGCAGATATTCAATAGTTGAAACCCAGCACTGCTAGGGAGACGATGGCCAAATCGTCCGCATACATAAGGTGGTTGACTAAGGTATTACCAATCATACAACCAGTCCTACAGTGATTTAGCTGGTCAGATAAATCATCCAGACCATGTATAGATTGCCCCCTGCCTCACCCCATTACCAACACCAAAGGGGGTGGATACTCTATTGCCCCATCTGACCTGCATATTCTGGTTGGCATACCAGTATGCCAGAAGACGGGTTATGCTGCCAGGCACACCTCTTTGACTCAGTTTTAAAAACAGTTTATGGTGATTGACCCGGTCAAACGCCTTAGAGGCATCAATAAAACCAATTAGTACAGAAGAATTCTGCCTTCTATAGGTCTCAACAATTTCTTTCAAAGCATATATACACAAATCAGTACTATGCTTTGCTATAAAACCAAACTGATTGTCTGTTGTGGAAATAAAAAGGCTTAAATGATCTAATAAAATCCTTTCCAGTACTTTGGATAACACACTAGCCAGAGCAATCGGCCTGTAATTATCTATGCTTCCTACCTTACCTGCTTTGTCTTTTATGACCGGCACAAGAGTAACAGACAACATAGACTGAGGCAACACACCATGGCTCATGAAACCAGTAAAGCAAATGGCAAGCAGAGCTGCGACCCTAGGGCTTGCTAGCTTAACTCATTGAGTGCCAGCCACTTTTGGAGAACGACGCTCCCAGTGCCAGAGTTTCAGAGCGTTTTCAGTGATTTCTCGAGGCCCACAGAATATTGTGTGATATTACTATGTAAACACCGAACACGCACAAAGAACAAGGAGACTCTATTGTATCATCAGCAAAAAAAAGTTTATTGATACCATTTTCCGTTCTTTAGTTATGAGCCGGAGAAGATAGGTTGTTTTCAGCGTTTTCAGGCATTTCAAATTATAAGCTGAGATATTCAGCCTTTTGTGAAATGAAGCATTTCAAGCACATTCACTGACTCTAGCTAATATTTTCTGATGTAGTGACGTGGTGTAGTTGTGTCCTGCCCTGCGTGCCCCACCCCCCTCTCCCCCCCTCAGCTGAAAACTCCTCCCCACACTAGTAACACACAGCCTCACGCACCCAGCATCTATTTTCGGAGTGCTGTTTGTGCGCCGCCTCCCAGGCAGCGCAACATGGAAAAGCCACACGCGGACTGCAGGGAAAGGTTTGGCTTTTCAGTGTCGGCTGCTGCTTTTCTAGTGGCTAATCGTGTGGAGAAACTATGCTGACAGACAGACAGAGGCAGAAGGGCTCAGTTGTGTGCGCGGATTGACTGTGTTCGCAGGCACCGGCAGTTGCAGCCAGAACAATCTACATGGCTCTGGGCTGCAGCATGAGCGGTTTTCTCTTTGATCACGGGGCTTTTTCAGGCTGTCATTGGCACTCAATGAGCTAAATGGGTGACTATACTATAAATACTAAACGTGATTTAGCGGGTTCCTTTTATCAGTTTGACTTGAAACAATGTCACAGGCTGGGAAAGGGTCTGATCTAATGTAAACAAGCAAAACATGAAAGTACGTCCGAGTACGTCTTTGGCACAGAACGCCATTGTAAAAAGTACGTCCGAGTACGTCTTTGGCAGAGAATGAGTTAAGGTGCTCTGCAGTGATGTCATCTAAGCCACTTGCTTTATTGTCAGCCAACTGTGCAATAGCTTGATAGACCTCAACAGTTTTAATAGACACTGCCTCGTCATGGGCAATGTTTCCCACCTTAACACTAGCAAAGCCGGGACATTTTTACCTACCACAAGGGCCAGAAGAGGGGTCGACTGACCCCTAGTCATTTGAATGAGAGGCTGTGCATTTGCACCTCTTGTGTGGAGTCTCCCTGTCAATTCTATTCAAATGCGAAATGAATTCTATTCAAATGCTAAATGTACTGGCCGGGGAGAGGGGAGGTGTCTCTGCTATCATGGCAAATTTGTCTAGCCTGGGTAAACCCATCCCCCACGTGACCTGCTCTCAGACCTGTTCTCAGTCACTATAGTCTGGAGATCGAGCCATTCAAACCGATTTCTAGGGAGTGTTGGGCCCCCCTCGATAGACCACTCCACCAGTCAACCGTCATCCAATCAGCTTGGTGCACAGAGCACATGCGCAGTGCAACAGATGGCGTCATCACTCTGCGACCTTTGCTGTTAGCGCTCGAGCTAACTCCACCTAGCTAACTCACCGAGCTAACTCACTAGGCTACTGCTAGCAACCACAACCGGAGCGCGATGGCTACTAGCAATGTGAACGATTTTTGCAGGTTGTGTAAGAGAAACCTTCGTTCTAAAGGCAAGTTGGGCAGCTGCAAACCACTCGAGAAGGGGGTATTTCTACGCCTGGAGAGGGTTGGTGTGAAACTACACCAACAGGATAGCAAATCATGTCGGATTTGCCAGAGTCTGACTGAGGTATGTACTTGTAACCTAATGTACTAGTGCTGCACGATTAATCTACACTTCCCCCGTGCACTCCCGCGAATAAGTAATGTTATGCGCAGCCAGTTTATCAGATAATTTCGCCGTAAAATGTGTCCAGGTGAGGAGAAGCCCCAGCTTGTACAAGCTGTCCTTTGTATGGTCGCTGCCCGTCCGCTCAGACCCGACTTTTCCTCATCGGCTGTAGTGGGTTAGCGAGGTAACGTTAGCTAGATTATGGGAGCATTTAACGATCTAATGAATTCTAGAAAAACATGTCAGAAGCTAGCTAACGTTAGCCACGTGTAACATACAGTAACTAATATGTTTTATATTATTAGTCATTTGGATTTGCCAGAGTCTGACTGAGGTATGTACTTGTAACCTAATGTACTAGTGCTGCACGATTAACACATCGAGTGCCAGCGACGCCATATGGCGTCATTAGAAATTTACCGTAGGCTGCCAGCGACGCCAAATGGCGTCAATAACTCGAAATTGTTTTTTTGACGGGGGGGTGGTGTCGATCTATGCCTCTTACATCGCCTCTTACAATATGAGAGATATTGAATGTGTCTAACCTATTTTACAGAACCCTTAGGTGGCGACAGCGCACTCCAGATGAGAGAAAGTGGAGTTAAACACACAGAAGAAGTCGTTGGGGAAAAGGAAATCGCATCGCATCCGTCCGTATGCAGCTGCTTCATTGAAGCATAACGTTAGCTGTGCCCCTGCAGCAGCCAATCTGCTGTCACAATTGAGCACCTCCGTGTCCGCTGCAACAGCCCATTCGCATTATCAGCCGTGGAGTTGTTATTATTCTCAACTGGAACGCGGCTGTAAAAAAGCTGGATGTAGCGGACTTTTCAGTGCTGAGCACACGCAGAGCAAACGCACTCACAGCAGAGCAGAGAGACACTCCTCCCACAACGGGGGGGGGGGGGGGGGGGGGGGGGAGGAGGAGGGGGGGAGGTGGGGCACGCAGGACACTACAGCATACAACAGACCCAGGCACTGCAGCAGGCTCGATGCACAGAGAGCAAACAAGCTAGAATAGGCTATCTGATGCCCACCAGCAGTAAATCAAGACCAGCATGAAGGTGTAGGGTCTGCGCACGCAGGGGCCAGCGCTGCTGGTTGCAGCTAAAAAGTATTATTTGGCCAAACAAAATTCCTTTGTTTTCACTCTTTTATTGAAGGAAATTATTTTTGAGGTGTCATTACATCAGAAAATATTAGCAATGAGTCAATGATGTGCTTGAAATGCTTCCTTTCACAAAAGGCTGAATATCTCAGGTTTCTAGAAAAAAATGGCTGTTTTTGGTCTAATCAAGCTATCTTCTCCGGCTCATAACTAAAGAACGGAAAATGGGATCAATAAACTTTTTTTTGCAGGTGATAGAAGAGAGTCTCATCGTTATTTGTGCGTGTTCAGTGTTTACATAGTAATTATTAAAGAAATTATATGACTGTTTTAAAATGCATTGCGGCCTATGTGGCACAGTACAGCACCTTTTGCCCAAGGGCCGTGGCACTCAAAGTGTTAATCTACACTTCCCCCGTGCACTCCCGCAAATAAGTAATGTTATGCGCAGCCAGTTTATCAGATAATTTCGCCGTAAAATGTTAACGGGGATCTATACTGTTACATGTGTCTACTGTACTGACGTCCTCTGTTTATTCTTTCAGGTATTAATTCAATACCCTTCCAATCCAAACAGACCAGAGTGCCATGCCCCACATCAGCCGCAGGTATTGTGGAGAAGGGCAACTGGTCAGCTGCTGCCAACCTGATGAGGAAACAGGCGTGCTTGTTATGCTGGATCCTCCGGCGCTGTTCGCCTCAGGACTTGAAGGCCTAACGTTGTACCATGGACTGTATACATTCTGTGCTAATAATGCTAGCATGCTAACATCCTTTTCACACACACACACTGAATATACCGAAATGCTAGATTTGTTCATGGACTTAACGCTAATGTTAATCAAAAACGGCCGCAGTCATAACGGTAAGGTGTGTTTGACCTAATTGAAATATTAACGTTAATGCCCTCACATTTCAGCGTGGTTACAGATAAACCTATTTAACGCTAGCTAGCTACAGTAGATTTTTGGAGGCTATAGCGTTAACGTGAATGTCATGACATAGTGAGCGTAGTGTTATAATGTATATTATACATAATCCAGATCATATTCCAGATGCAACCTAGCTAGATGTTAAGCTCCACACTGCTGTATGAGTACAATCAAATCTATCAAGCCTTAATATCATATTCCAACGTGAATTCAGCTGAGGGGTTCGCTCCAGAACGAGACTGTTGCATTAAATATTTGTACACGTTACTGTGCAGTAGTTAGTGCAGGCTAGTTAATTGTTAAGGTTTTTGAATTCTAAAAGGCTCACAGCACATGTTGTTTCTGACTTGGATTGATTAATCAAAAAATTCAAAATCTTTACTACTGTACTGTCCATTAATAATGACATCAGGTGACAAGCTGAAATGTCAATTCTTATAGCAAATCTAGGTAAATTTCAGACTTTAACGTAGTGTCTTGTCTGAAGTGAATACAAGTGACCTATATTTTTCAATCCTGTCTTTGAATAAAAGTTGTACATTGTGTTATACTTGAAAACCATGTCTGCTCCCTTATTTGTGTTGACAATTACAACAAATCTGTATGGTTTATCTGTTGGCATTAAACCGTGGTATTTCCTTGGGTGATATTCCATATTTGTCATTAAACCTAGCTGTTCACATCTGCATTTTCTACAAATTGGGCTGAATTTGCAATGATGAATCAAAGCCACGTGAGATATCACAAGTAGCCTACTTTTATTAAAAAACAAAATAAAATGCAGAGAGGTTTCCTTCTCTAACTATTGGTGCGTTCACAAAATATTTACACAATGAGATTTTTTTATAAATAATCATCAATAACGTGGATAATGATGACATCTGCAGCTGCTGGACGAGAGACAGAAGAAACTACCAACCGAAGATTGGAGCAGAGGACATGACTATAGAGAAACTTAACCGACCAGCACTCTGCTTCAATCAATGAATGCTTATAAATAAACCATACACATGAGAATTACCGTTAACGTTACAGCATTTAATAACATAAATATGGTGATATCTGGTGGTCTGAAATTACTCTCTAGCTACAGTAGGGTAACTGGCTCCTATTGTGTCTTATTATTGTAACGTTTGAATCAGCGTTTCATAACTATAATAGCCTAATGTTACTGTAGCCTGGATGACGTTAGCTAATGCTACCCAGCCTTCCATTGGCATATGCTGCCTCACAAATCAATCATTGCAGCCGGACTGGTCATTTGGTTCAGCATCAAAATGGGCTGAGAGATTGAGTAGGCTAAAATACACATGAGAATTACAGTTAACGTTACAGCATTTAATAACGTTAATTTTCGTGTACCCGATGCCAGGATATTTTGTCACTTTGTTTGCATCAAGTTCTCTGGACTTATATACACAAGCTCACAGCGTCCTAACAGGTTAACGTTATAATCTCAGGAGAGATTGAGTAGGCTAAATAAACCATACACATGAGACCATGCCCAAATGGTCTACTGCCCAGAAGCGTCAGTTTACATGTTTGGTAGGGAATTATTTTAATTATGTTAAATCAGCGTTTATCTTCCATAATGCATTAAATCATAATCACAATGCTATGAAGACATTACCTGATCACCACAGAGCTGCACAGACAAGTTTATCAGATAATTTCGCCGTAAAATGTGTCCAAGTGATCAGCTCTGAAGCCCCGGCTTGTATGATCCGCTAAAATCCGATTTCGATATAGGTGTTATTTTTATCAAAAGACCTAGCATCACATTATTCAGTTTAAGGATCCTTATGTGGAAACATTTTGAGAACCACTGTTTTGAAGTACTATTACTATAGCTGTTTTCATTCTCACATGACAATACAACAGAATAGAGTATCAAACAAAAAACATTTTTATTAACAGCTGTTTTTCACTTGAATTTCCTCAACGTAGTTGCATAGCCATATAGCTAGCCATATAGCTAGTAGCTAGCTCGGGAGCTATGCTTTAGAGAGGCCAAATGCTAACGGCTAGGTAGTGCTAAGCCGCTGCAGCTGTTACACGTCATTGACAAAGACGCACTCTCTGATTGGCCAATCACGGCAGGACTGATGTTGGCAGTCATGCCGTCACTCATTGGCTGCGGGTCTGCGTGGGTCTTTCAATCGCCCCAGAAATCGATTTGAATGGCCCGGAGTCTAGACGCTAGTGACTGGGAACTGAGAGAGCAGGTCACGTGGGGGCTGGGTTTACCTAGGCTAAAATTTGTCCTCCACAAGGCCGGCAGCCCTTGTGCTCTTGTCATCAAAGCGTAGATAGCGCATGATATCGGTCTGATTTTGAAAATGTATGAACACAGGGTCGTACAACAGACATATTTAGGAAAAGTCAAGAAAGTAGGGATTTGGAACTCGATCGAGTGCAAAGATATATTTTATTTTAACTCACAGGGGTCACGTGACCCCTTTGACGGCCCTTCTAGTGTTTTAAAGGGATCGCTTGTCACACAATTAAAAAGGTCAGAGTAGTGTTGCCTCCACAACTCAGCTATGTTGTCTGTACCAGAGACCCCCTCTATGGTGCATGGCAACAATGTATTGCTCCTGTTCAGGGCTCTCACCTCCTTCCAAAAGCCAGTGACATTGTTACCAAGCAACTTCTCAGCCATAGAGTCAGCTCTCATTGCTTGTTCATTCTTACCTACATAGCGGACTGCATATTTGAACTTAGCATTTGTGCTTTTTTTGTGATCCAAGACAGGACCCTGCCTAGGCCTACCCTCCAAGACCCAGGCCCTATTCACCTTATTCTTTGCCCACACATGGACGCTTCCGCATTACGTCATTTTGTAATAGTATTTCCGTTTTGACTTGCCAAAAACTCTGCAGGCAAGATGGCTGCGCACACTCCGCATCTAAACTGGCAGAATTACTCCCCCATAAAGTAACATATCTTGGCCAATACGTATGTAACATACAAAATAAAACAACCCGTAATATCTTAATTTTATGTAGAATGCAGAGGATATGTAACCGTTTAGTTAAACTTGCATTCCAGGAATATTGTGCTCTAAAGATGACGTTAGTGGAGTCGAGGCTGTTGCGTCCTGAAACGCACATAGTTTGCACGAGGCGTAACCTATGTGCGATTCGAAATAACGCATCCGAGATAGAAAACGTTATGAATAGCCACGTTATAAAACAACAACCTAACGCTGGTGATCCGTATGGAAACAGTGTTACTCGAAATGGTTAAAAGTTATATCAATTTGGTCATTCAGTGGCATTTTACTGCCATATAACATAACTAAGTAGCAGCTGATATTAGCCACAGTAGGCAACTAGCGCTGAACCGGAAGAACAAATACGTTTGTGTTGAACGCGGAAGAGAGAAAAAGTGGGCGTGGTGAATAAGGTGAATAGGCCTCCTTAGCCTCTGTATGAAGTGCAGCAACATGCTTATTCCAGCCAGGCTTGATGTTGTGTGCCTTAGGCTTGGTATTGTAAGGCCTACTGGCCTCATACACAGCTCCCACAATACAGTCATACATGGCACAGAGGTCTTTACGGTGTGACTCATTTTTACAATTGACATCAGCACACATAACAGCACCTAAGGGTAAATATACATTACTCAGAAGGTCATCAGTTTTCCCATAGTAAGATAACACATCAGCCCTGGATAGCTTAGCCCAGTCAATTCTAGCCTTACATGCACTATAAACTTCATGAGCTAGCTCCGGGAGATTATCTATGTCCAAACCATTGAGATATAATATGAATGGAGGGAGTGTCCCTATCTCCTCCCTGTATGTTCTTTTGAAGCCAAAATCCAGCCAGATCACTGAACCAGAGTCTGCGCAGTAGCGCCCTTGATTGAGAACCTGTGAGAGCTCCACGCCCCTCTGAACTTTCTTATGTAGAGCTGCTGTTTCTAGAATGCGCACAGTGCGTTGTGTATTTATATACAGTTTAGCTCTGTAAATATTACACTTTAAAGCCCCAATCAGTAAGATTTTTGACATTTTTTACTGTAATATAACTGCTTTTTAGTGACAGGACATGGTAGATTGACTTTTAATAGGGAGACCCTCGTCTTTATTTATCCCACACCGCCCTCCATTGGCCAGCACTGGGACTAAGCAGTTTGTCTGTCACGTCCCGTAGCAAGAAAAAAGAAAAAAGAAAACCATGCGCGCATGCGCTGTACAGCGGAAGCGCTGTGTTCATGAAAACGAGGAAGTAACTCGATTCGGATTTGCTACGAAAATGATGTTTCACGGAACTATGGATTATTATTTCATCACGTGGTGAGTACCCGATGTCACAACATGTACATAGAGCTTCTGGCGCTGTGTTTTGTTGACTTTGAACGGCGATATCGTTATCGATACTAATGCATGCAGAGGGCGCAGTGGAAAACTTACTGATTGGGGCTTTAAGTTGTAATATTTTTTGTCTCGCCAAAAGTAACCAGGAAGAGTCCCACTATGAGATCAGTTTATCAAAATGACGCCTGTACGAAAATCTGATTTTGGTTGTCGGAGATTTTAGACCTCCAGGCTGCTGAGTGCTCTCAGCGCTCTCAGCCCGGGCCGGAAGTGGAGGCAGGCCACTCACTCACCTTCAGCCTCACTGGGGGGATTGCTGTGTTGACTAAGCTAGCCTAATGTTTCCGTGGCATTTTGATTAATTTTATGATTACATTTCTTTTGGCGCAAATGTTGGTTTAACATATCTAACCGTGAGGCTACGTTGTTGTACCGCCCCGGTACAGTGTGTGGGCAGCCCAACCTAACGTTAGCCCATAGCCTTGTACCAAGACGCTGATTACATTACACTGCAATGTAATGCAGTGTAATGTAATCAGCGTCTTGGTACAAGGCTAGTTAGCCCAGTGAGTGCGTGAGCCAGGCTGCCTGGTCTATTGCCTGGTATATCGTTACTAAGAGAGGAGCTTGTGAAGAACGAACATCCCCACAGACCAAGCATTTCCCCCAGATATGCATATAAAAATGTTTGTTGCTTTAATAGCCTACAAAAAATAAAACGTCTGTTTGTATGTCATGCTAACCCATTAGCGATGAGCTAATGGTGGTTGTGTACTACTAGGCCTCATCTCATCTTATACCCGGGACGGGAGTTAACGTTATAAAACACATTTCCTGTCAGTTGGACAACCTGGTCAGTTCTGAAAATATGTGTCTATTATTGTGTTATTCCAGCTATCGTTATCGGTTGTTAAGTTATAGTAATATGAAAAACAGCCGACTAGCGCAAGCAGCTAATGCTAGCCTGCATGTTAACTCATTCACCGCCAGTTTAGGACTGCCAATATTTAGCACAGGCCAAAGATTTTCATAATTGTTGGTCATCTTTCAAGACCCACAGTAAATTATCTATTAGCACCAGAGTGATTTGCAATACCTCAAAATGAAGATGTACGTCTCTGGGTTCACCAGGGAAAAAAAAGTGAGCTTTTAGCATGTTCTGTACTCTACTTATAGCCATTTATATACACCCTGTTTTCCCCCAAAAGTTCTCCCTGAGAAAATAAACAGGAGAAAAGGCAATTTTTGTAAAAGGGCACAATCTCAGGCAGAACTCACTCTCAATTCTTTTATTTTGAACTGTATTGACATCAGACATGTAAATATGATTCGTTAGGACACAAATGACAAAAAAAAAAAAAAATATATATATATATATACACATGAAGTGCTTTTTTTTTACATTCAACAATACAGTTTACTCTGTGTGAGTGTGCAGACAGACAGACAGACACACCGACAGACAGACAGACAGACACACACACACACACACACACGATGCCCGATCCCCCTTTTAGATTTCTAACCCCACATAGGATAAGCAATAACCACGCCCTGTGGCGCTGGGATTGGCCAGGAGCAACACTGGAGGGCACGCAGCCCAGCGATTTCATGAACTGAATAGCTCTTGAGAAAGGACAGCGGGCTGCTGTGACTGCCGCTTATGCCTTGTGCCTTGCTGTTGTGTTTATTTTGCACCCATCCTCGTCCATGTCTCCCTGTCATATCCTCCCTGCTATCTGATCGTTCCCGTTTTCCCCTCGGCTATTCAACACGTCCTCACCGCCCTCGCAAACTGATCGATCATTTCCTCATTCCTCCGATGATCAAACACATCTCTTGATTACTTTCTCCCGGCTGGCACAGAGGAAGGCGACTCCAGCTCGTGCAGCGCGCCGAGGCGCGTTTCAATGGCGTTTCTCCTGTCTGCACAAGGAAGCGTTACCCGTTTTCTGCTTTTCCTCTTGCTCAATTTCAAAACAACAGCTGCGGTATGTGTTTGTTCACGTGTTGTCTTAGATGCTAGGGACCTGATACCATGTGACAGGCTGGGGAAGTGTTTAAACTACGCCCTGCAGTAATAAAAACAAAAACACGTCAAACACGTCATTGGCGGGGAGGGCTATTTCTGATAACACGTCAAAGACGTCATTGGCGGTAGGGATGCAGGGGTTAACCGGTTTGACTATTAACCACGATTTAAAACGTCACGGTTATATAACCGCAGAGGCTCCGCTACACTGAGTGTTTTGTTTCACAACAGTCCGTCAGTTTAAACTCCCATGCGGCGCAGACGGCGCTGGAAGGAGAGGAACCTGTCTCTCGCTTCGTTTCCGCACGGACTATTTAGCGGAGGCACCAAACACAGGCAGCTGCCATGTCTCCCAGTAGTAGCTAGTCTGTAACCTAGCCATGGATGCCAGCCCAACATAAATGTTGCAATACATGTCCCGCAAGGTTTCTGAGATTAGGGGAAAGTCTGAGCTGGTGTTACGTTAAACCAAACGTGGGGAAGAGGCAGCGGATTTGTTTAGCGTTAACATACAGTCATTGACGTTAACGTTAGCTGTTGTGGCTAATGTTAGCTAGCTGGCCATGGCCTAGCGTACATAGTTCCTCAAGCTCGTTGTGACCAAACATCCCCGCATTTAAAGCACTTCATGCTCCCAGCGCTGGCCTAAACCATAGAGAACCTCATGCTTTACATGAAAAGAAACATCAAGGGTTTGTGTTAACTCCAAAAGCAACCCGCTAACGTTACATGTAGGCCTAATAACGTGAAGCTAACGTAGCTAGCTGCTTGGCAGTCATGATCTGACTGAGACAAGGAAAACAAATGCGCACATTTACATAACAAACACCAGTCAACACCACAGAGTGTCCTTTCTTTAATCCAGAGGGAGCATTTTCCAGTAAAAAGTGAAACGACACATGATGGCTTATAGTGAGGCTTTCCATGCCTGCCCCATCATCACTTCAATAGAACTGACCCCAATGCAAAATTCATTTCAGACGGCACATTTAGTTGCCAGTAACATGCCAATAAGAGTCTAAGTTACTATGCCTTTTGTGTTTTTTCTGCAGACTAAGCAGCTATAGGCTTTCGCTTCTATAAAGTAATAATAAAATATTTTTTGTATTGACTATTGAGTAATACAATCATATTCTATATCAGAAATGTTGTTTGTTTTATGTTCACAATAGTGATGTCAGTTAGATTTGATTAGGTCAGAGCCATGGAATATTAAATCATCCATCTTTGCTCACTACATCTGCCCTTTCTTCTTTTTTTAATCCCAGGTGTGCATAAAATACAGGTTAAGAACTTATTTTTTTAAATACAAAAATGTGAAAAAAGTAACATAGTATGTTTATCGTATCGGTTATTGGCCAGGAGAATATTTATCGGTTAGCGTAGGCCTATACTATCGGCTGTAAAAATCCATATCATGCATTAGTATTCCGGAAGGCAGCAACTGTTAAGATTGTGGGGGAAATACAATAAAACCTATATTTAGAGAATGCTCATGTGATTTTTATACGTCCATAACAATAATCGTGAAACCGTGATAATCGTGGTTTTTTCTCAGACTATAATCGTGGTCCC
Source organism: Poromitra crassiceps (assembly GCF_964638095.1). Classification (NCBI taxonomy): domain Eukaryota; kingdom Metazoa; phylum Chordata; class Actinopteri; order Beryciformes; family Melamphaidae; genus Poromitra; species Poromitra crassiceps. The sequence continues at coordinate 52,736 of NW_028152024.1, forward strand.
TAATTGGCGGTGAATGAGTTAAAACCATTGTGTAGCCTACTTATAACGTAGCTGGAGTAACTCATAAAACACATATTTTCTGAACTTACTTCAGTCCCCAACCAACGTTAATTCCTCGCGCACAAATCATTTGTTTTCATTCCTCAAAACAATGTTCTTTTTATTGGGGTCCATTGATGTCTGGTAGCCAGCACAGCCAACATGAGCCACCTGACTTCCCGGGAGCGTTAGATAACATGAAGCCGTGTGTGTTCTATGATGTGCAGAGCCTGTCCAGCCAATGACGGCTTGAGACTGGCTGCCACAGCTGTCAATCATCCATTTTTATCCCTTTTTATATGTCAAATAACTACTTAAAAACAAACTGATCAGAAAAATGACCACTTGCACAGGCATTAGCATGATAATGACTATCTAAAATGATACAAACCACCTTTGGAAAAAAATTATCTGATGCATACTGTGATTATTTCGGTTGTGATTTTCCCATCCACTAACGTGGGGAGGCGGGCCTTGTGACCTAATACTGGATTCAGCCGTCAGGGCGGCGATCTAACATGCAGCGGCTTCACTAAACGGGAGGTGAAATGGCGTCCATCTTATATACCGTAAATTCCGGACTATAAGCCGCGGCTTTTTTCCCGTTTTTTGGCCCCTGCGGCTTATATAACGGTGCGTCTTATCTATGGATTTTTTCAGAAAAAAAAAAAAAAATACAAATAAAATCTCTTTTTTAGCACTCTTTCTAACTATAAATCCACTTCTGTTTTAATTTCCTCTCTTGCCCTCTTTTCACCACACCGCGGACACTGTGTGCACTGTAAAAATAAACAACGGTGGTGTTGTGTTATGTTGTTTTGTTGAAATGTTACGGTAATACGGTAAATGGGAGCTTCTTCAAACAGCCATCTCTTTCCCGACAATCCCCTCTGTGCGTGACCACTTACATATGGTAATTACGGTAAGCAAACGGCCACTCGGCCATCAACTCCCTCCCCCGACTACCAGGAGAAAATCACAAACTTCGGCGAATTCACACAAAGGAAGATCAAGGAATATTCCATCGAACCGGAGCAGATCATAAATATGGATGAAGTGCCTTTGACGTTCGACCTGCCACTCACTCGGACTGTTAACAAGAAGCGCCCTGGAGGATTCTTTCACCAAAAAAAAAGCTTTGCTCGTTCTCGACAGCATGAGAACGAGCAGTAGAAGCAACACTCTCACTTACCATGGGGAAGGTACGCAGAAATTCACACGACAGCTTTCAAGTTGAAAGCAGTCAATCTCGCATTAAAAGAGGGAAAGAGCAGCCGCGCGTAACCTGGGCATCGATGAGTCAATGGTGAGGCGTTGGACGGTGCAGCAGGAGGAACTGTCTCAGCACGGAATATTATAGGAGTGTGAAAACATCCACAATCACCAACGGGTTCCAAAACGCTGGACTGCTGCGGGATGAAGAGGATGATGCCGCCACAGCTGGCGCTGAGGGCCGTCAGAGGCTTCAGAGGCTGTTCGATGCCGACAGTGACGAAGAGGAGTTCGTTGGTTTTGAGTGACAATGAAGGAGAGAGGAGAGTGGTTGACGAAGCCACCCTGAACCTGTTCGTTTCCGACACTGAAGATGAGGACTTTGGTGGTTTCAGTACGCAGGAAGAAGAGGAAGACGAGGATTAGTGACTTGACTTCTCTGGTTACAGGTTTGCTGCACATATAGCCTATTGTTGTGTGATTTTGTCTGGGGATTAGTGACCTGACTTTTGTTTTGTTTTGTTGAAATGTTAATAAATGGGAGCTTCCCCAATCAGCCATCTCTTTTCCGACATTCCTCTCTGTGCACGAACCCTTTCATATGGTAATTAAACATCAAAACACCCGCGGCTTATAGACCGGTGCGGCTTATAGAAGAAAAAAATAGTCAATTTTGGTCCCGCGGCTTATAGACCGGTGCGTCTTATAGTCCGGAATTTACGGTAGGTCGATGGTCCAAACACATAATGATAATCCAATCTTATGATCAGTTCATGAAAAGGTTTAAACTACCCTGTTTAATCTGATTGAGGTGTTTATGGAGCATTTTTAATCCGTTTGGGCTTTTAAACCTATTACAATCTGATAGGCTCCATGTAAACGTGCCTAGTGTGACCTGACCATTCAGGGAGTCACATCGGATTGGGTTGAATGGAAAATCACAATAAGATCAACATTTAAAATATCATTCCATATTGTCACACCTACAGGTCATGGTATGAACCCCACATTAGAAAATACACATTGGAGAACATCATAACCAGAAATACAATATAATACATTTACAGTTGAAAAATAGTAGCAAAGTAGCAAAAATAACCCCATATATCAGGGGGGGGGGGGGGGGTGTCATTTTAAATAGCTTAAACCTGCAAAATCAACATATTGGTGTTTACTGCAGATTAGGGTTGTCCCGATCCGATCACGTGATCGGAAATCGGGGCCGATCACGTGATTTTCAACTGATCCGGATTCGGGGGGAAGAGATCGGATTTTTATGTATAAAAACAATGATAACAACGTCACAAAACAAATATGGCAATTCTCACATTTCAGTCATCCAAATAAACAATCTGTCATTTATTTTATCATTGCAATTTGTCATATTCATCGTAAACACGAGCCCTCTTGCGCAGCAACACACGCAGTTTTAACTTTAGTAGTGAGCATTGATAAGAAGCGACAACTAATCTATTGCAACAGCGCACAAGAGATCGGCCATTTTGGGGCGCAACAAACCTCTGTGCTATTGTCCTGTTGTCTGCGGCGCCAAAATGGCCACGGTTCTATTGTCAATTGTCGCTTCTTTCCTTCCATACTCTTTGTTTAGTGTTCGACTAGCGACACATCAGAACGCGATAAAACATACAAAAACACATGTCCAACCATAATAACTAGATGGTCGCACAGTGGCTAAAACAGAAACAAGACGTAACGTTAGTTAGGGATCATGATTAAACTCACCTAGGAGTCGGACTAGGAAGAAAAGCCAGAAGTGTTCTGCACTGCCTGCCTGCATCAGTAAAGTTGCCATAATGAACATGTCTTTTTGTTGTCTGCATTCCGTCTGTCTTGTGAATAAAATCTGTCGTTCCTCCATGTTGTCAGATGAAGTGGCCGGACTGCACTCGTCTCACAGATAAAGTTTCAATCATTTTAATCCACGCAGACTGTCCTCAGTGACTCTCCATGTTGTCTCACTTGTAAACAGAGCTGCACCCCGCCCCCATCTAGCAAGCATGCTTAATTCTATTGATGTGGCTCATTGGCCGAAACTCGAAACAATAGCAGACAGCCAGTGAAACGCCGCATGCAAATTAATACCAGCCCAGAGATAGCCAGAGAAGTCAGTGGGTCCCAAACATTTCTGGCTTCAGTACCCCCTTTCCCTGATTTCTGAATCAAAGTACCCCCTTTACCATAAGCTGTAAAGATATTTTATTTTGTTTACTTGGTTTAAAACCAATGCTGCACTAACTGAGTTGTGGTTGTGATAAAAGAGCCGTACAAAGATGTCATATTGGTTGGTTAAAATAAAAACACTTAAACACTTAGAAGAAAGGGGGGAAAAAGCATCCAAGTTGTCCCAACTTGTTGTCCCAACTATTTCTGCAATGCATTGCAGAAATATCGGATCGGGACTCGGTATCGGCAGATACTCAAAATCATATGACTCGGAGGCAAAAAAAGGTGATCGGGACGTGCAGATACTATTCTTTGCTACTTTTATACTATTTTTCAACTTCTTCAATGTATTATATTGTATTTCTGGCTATGATGTTCTCTCCAATGTGTATTTTCTAATGTGTGGCAGGTTGATTAATGTGTGACAATATAGAACATTTTAAATATGTTGACATCTTTAGTGTGATTTTCCATTCGATTCAACCCGATCCAATGTAACTCATTGATTGGTCAGGTCACACGGTTTGCCTGTGTGTGTAGAACTTCTAACTCCAGTCAAACCAGTGTGCTGTTAGATCAACCCTGAAACGTTGGCTCTGTTACTGTCTCATTAAACCAGCTGGTATTTCCCATTCCAAACTCGTAGGAGCCTCGCAGCCCCGACCTCAAAAATCCAAGATGGCTCATCTGCGCAACAACAGTAGTTATAATCGTATAAATGCTATTTAGCACTTCTGTCTTGTTTGTGTCTCATTAAATCAGCTGTACACACAGCACGGCCTACTTCTATCTGTGTGGACATGTTGCTGCAGTGTTTGTATGCGCAAAATGCCACGAAATGCCTTGTTATCAACTGTTATTGCTAACAACAGGCCGATGTTCATCATCGGGGTCAGAGTCAGAATCTGATTTAACTTCATCATTCCCAGCTACACTACGATCTGTATGATCATTTTCCATTTGTACATGATCTGATTCAACTTCATCATTTCCAGCTACACTACCATCCGTATCATCACTTTCCATTTGTACATGGGAAGCTGGTTGGGAAACGTGTGATATTCTGAAGGGTGGTTCCCTATTCACACAGTGGTGTAAATTTTCCCTTTGATTATAAAGAGTTTCCTCATATTCCTCAATGATATCTTTCTCGATGCCCCTTACAATTCTGCTGACTCTACGTCTCTTAGCCCAATAAGAAGTCATCTTCTTATAGAAGATCTAACTTCTTTCTCTTTCTATTAAAAAAAAAAAAAAAAAAATCCTAAACTAAACTCGTTCCTTAAGAATCTGTAGTTGTCATAGACTGTGCTCTATAGTTGGTTGTTCTATTGCTGACAAAAAGTGTGTTATTGTAAGTCGCTTTGGATAAAAGCGTCTGCCAAATGACGTAATGTAATGTAATCTTAAGTAAAGAGAGGTGGTGCTACTATAATTGGAATTATTACTTGGCCTTGTGTATTGCAGCGAATCCTCTCAACTCCTTGTATCACAACCCTGAAAATGGAGAAAAACAAATCAGAATCAAAAATAATGCATAAACTAACATTAAAAATATATCAGCCTTCAGGTGCAATGCAAATATGACTACATTGACAAAATCCTGCCTGCGTCTACTGAGGATACGTCCCAGTTATGCATCCACGCAATGTTTTTTCTTTATTTGGTCTATATTATTTGGTATATATTATTGTGGATTGTTGTGCAAGAGCATATTGCATTGATAGAGCCTAATTGCTCATGGTTGGATTAGGGCTGGGCGATATGCTGTCAATGTTTTGGGTCAGACATAAGCCTACAGGAGCGACGTGATGACGTGGACACGTAGTCAGTGAGGTGTGTGTGTGTGTGTGTGTGTGTGTGTGTGTGTGAGAGAGAGAGGGGCGACGTGATGACGTGACACGCAGTCAGTGGTGTGTGTGTGTGTTTAGCCTAGCGAAACGCTAAGACTAGAGAGAACTGAAAGTTACTTCAGTTATCAGAGGAAGAGTTTCATGCGTGACAGTGAAGCTGTACATTATGTTCGCTGCAGTACTGAAATAAACGGTCCGTTCTCCACTGCGGAATTGGTCCGGACTAATCGCCACATGAGCTCCAGACGGCCGGCGGCCCGGGGCTCGACTCCGCTGCACCCACCCCGAGGTGCAGCGGAGTCGGGCTCGCAGCACCGCAGCACGCACCCCCCTACAGGCCCACAAGCTACGTGTGTGCCTCAAGAGTCAGCATACCAGCTAATAATGTTAACAAGCTACAACCTCCGGACTAAGTTGCCACGGCAATAATTCACGAAGTTAACATTTAGTCAAACGATGACAGCCAGATGATGGTATCTCAAGGGGATAATAAATTATAATATCATAACGATTTACCCGTTTGTCTGGCTAATGTTAGCGTTAGCTAGCATCAGCCTTTATGGGGCACATAGCATGCTAGCTGCTAACGTTAGTCGACAGCAGCTACAACCTCAGTTGCCACGGCAATAATTCACAAAGTTAACATTTAGTCAAACGATTACAGCCAGATGATGGTATCTCAAGGGGATAATAAATTATAATATCATAAGGATGTACCCGTTTGTCTGGCTAATGTTAGCGTTAGCTAGCATCAGCCTTTATGAGGCACATAGCATGCTAGCTGCTAACGTTAGTCGACAGCAGCTACAACCTCAGTTGCCACGGCAATAATTCACAAAGTTAACATTTAGTCAAACGATGACAGCCAGATGATGGTATCACAAGGGGATAATACATTATAATCTCATAAGGACTTACCAGTTTGTCTCCTGAATTTCCACTTTCCTCCAGGGAGCCAGAGAGCCAGACATTGCCCATTGCCCGCCAAACAGTTTTAACTCAAGTCCCGGGAGATCTAGCTGGTCTCGCGAGCTGCCCCCGCCTACCCTCGCAAGGGGGAGGGGGCCCACAGCAATCAGCCCACCACACATTGAAACTATGTCATTTTAATGTTGACATTTCAACATTGAAAAACCAGCATCTATACAATGTTGATTCAACAACATTTTTTCAAACGTTGAAATGGTATCTGTAATTTAACATTGAGTCAACATAGATTTTTCAACCTCAACCACAAATAACCAATTTGACCAAAATTCAACGTTGAATTAACGTCTTTTGCTATCTGGGTTGTTATCAACTGTTATTGCTAACAATGGCTAGCGAGTGAATCTGAGAAGTGAACAGTGAACTTCCCAGCTCAACTTTTCTGCAAATGGAATGCTAACAAAACGGATGTTTAAGGAGTTGCTCCAGTTTCCTCATTTGCCAGGCGCTCATGCTCATGTTGGGCTCTCTGTTAGAGGGACACATTCCTGTGAGAAGCAACAACACCAAGCGAGGCTGCAATGAGGATATTGAAAGACAAAATCCTACATGCCATCCTATTTTAATGTTATTTGACTTTCTTTATATATATACTGTATATATATATATATATATATATATATATATATATATATATATATATATATATATATATATATATATATATATATATATATATATATATATATGACACACACCGGTAGGCTATATATATATATGTATGTGTGTGTGTATAGGGGCATTAACATGAGAAATGACCAATCACAGCAGGAGAGAGGGTTAAAAATAGGGAGACTCCTGCAAGTGTTGGCAGGTATGATGTCAAATGTATGGCCCTTCACTTACTTTATGTAAATCAGTATGGTGGAAAGAATTGCCCACTCCTACAGTGCCCCTGGGCACTGTGGGGGTGGGAGGGAGGGGTTCCCCCTCTCCTCTCCCCCTCTCTCCCTCTCCTCTCCCCCTCTGCTCTCCTCCTCTCCCCTCCTCTCCTCTGGTTCCCCCTCTCCTCTCCCCTCCTCTGGTTCCCCCTCTCCTCTCCCCCTCTGCTCTCCTCTCCTCTCTCCCCTCCTCTCCTCTGGTTCCCCCTCTCTTCTCTCCTCCTCTCCCCTTCTCTCCCCTGGTTCCCCCTCTCTCCTCTCCCCCTCTCTCTCCTCCTCTCGCCCCTCTCTCTCCTCTGGTTCCCCCTCTGCTCTCCTCTCCCCCTCTCTCCCCTCCTCTCCTCTGGTTCCCCCTCTCTCCTCTGCCCCTCTCTCTCCTCCTCTCCCCCTCTCTCCCCTCCTCTCCTCTGGTTCCCCCTCTGCTCTCCTCTCTGGTTCCCCCCCTCTCTCCTCCTCTCTCCCCTCTCCTCTGGTTCCCCCTCTCTCTCCTCCTCTCCCCCTCTCTCTCCTCTGGTTCCCCCTCTCCCCCCTCTCTCTCCTCTGGTTCCCCCTCTCCTCTCCCCCTCTGCTCTCCTCTCTCCCCTCCTCTCCTCTGGTTCCCCCTCTCTCCTCTCCCCTCTCTCCCCTGGTTCCCCCTCTCTCCTCTCCCCCTCTCTCTCCTCCTCTCCCCCCTCTCTCTCCTCTGGTTCCCCCTCTGCTCTCCTCTCCCCCTCTCTCCCCTCCTCTCCTCTGGTTCCCCCTCTCTCCTCCTCTCCCCCTCTCTCCCCTCCTCTCCTCTGGTTCCCCCTCTGCTCTCCTCTCTGGTTCCCCCCTCTCTCTCCTCCTCTCTCCCCTCTCCTCTGGTTCCCCCTCTCTCTCCTCCTCTCCCCCCTCTGGTTCCCCCTCTCCCCCCTCTCTCTCCTCTGGTTCCCCCTCTCCTCTCCCCCTCTGCTCTCCTCTCTCCCCTCCTCTCCTCTGGTTCCCCCTCTCTCCTCTCCCCCTCTCTCCTCCTCTCCCCCTCTCTCCCCTCCTCTCCTCTGGTTCCCCCTCTGCTCTCCTCTCTGGTTCCCCCCTCTCTCTCCTCCTCTCTCCCCTCTCCTCTGGTTCCCCCTCTCTCTCCTCCTCTCCCCCCTCTGGTTCCCCCTCTCCCCCCTCTCTCTCCTCTGGTTCCCCCTCTCCTCTCCCCCTCTGCTCTCCTCTCTCCCCTCCTCTCCTCTGGTTCCCCCTCTCTCCTCTCCCCTCCTCTCCTCTGGTTCCCCCTCTCTCCTCTCCCCCTCTCTCTCCTCCTCTCCCCCCTCTCTCTCTGGGGGTTCCCCCCACCCACCCCCATCTGCGGTCGCCTTTTATACACGTCCCAAACAACGCAGGACAACGTGATTGGCTGGCTCAGATTTGAACAGATCTGAGGCAGCCAATCGCGTTAATCCTGTGATGACGTAATGTCCTGTGCCCCATGACCGGATGGACCATATGGACTTCCTCCCCCCCTGGCTGCGCTATCATAGCTGCTGACTGTTACTGCACTATCCGTCAGATCCCTTTGCAATACATAAAGGTACATGGACGTTACTCTGCAGAAACTACAGTAACAAAATCACGAATTGCTCTGTTTTATAGGCCTGGCCTAAACATGGTCGTCCGTCCGCCTCGAATTGGAGCCGTCTCGCCGTCTGGCGGCGCCAGCGAGCCCTACATGCTCGGACGCCACTACACCCTCCCTCCTCCTGTGGAAGCTCCGTGTGAAAATGGCGGAGATTGTGTGCCAGGCAGTCTGAATGAAATTGAATGTAACATTCCCAATTCTATGTATTAAATTCTAAAAAACGACCCTCAACATTTGGGAAGGCTAAGCCACACAACTAGTTCGTTATAATCTAACATCCTGCCTTGAAAGGCGACTTTACGACGAAGAGCCAAGGCAACGGCCAATCACAACTCTCCTGCAGCTGACGTCACGCACGTATCGTCGCCGTGAAGTCACATTTTCGAGCAGCCCCCGTCAGCCGACGGCGCCCCCTCCCCGTGCGGCTGAATTATGCTCACCCTGCCGTGAAGGGCGCGGGGGTGGAGCGAGGGGCGGGCGCGTCAAATTACGTAAATTTGTTGGGCGTGGTTATTCGCTAGCTCCAACGGCCGCTCGCGTTGTGCCTGATTTTTTTTCTAACAGCGCGAGCTTCTCTCCAAACATGTCCGCTTTCGAGCCACTGAACCCTGAACTATGAGCTGTGTTTTCGCCACATTTCGGAGGGCGGGGCGAGGCTCTGACGGACGACCATGTTTAGGCCTTAAAACGTATTCAAATTAATACTGGAGAGCTTTGTGTCCAACTTCCGGTCAGGCATGTTAACTAGCATTTCAGTACCTACTTTAAGATTAAAGGTCTTTGCACACAGTTCGCTTGTTCTTCATATGCGTTTTCTTAATCCGTCATCTGAAAACACAGACGGGTCCCAGCTCGCAAAAAGCTATTGACTGATGCGAAAAACACAGAAAATCGAACCTCGTCCGAAAACTTAAATGACGGACGGACGTAATTGTCGGACTCGGTGTGTCAATGATGATCGCACACCTCGCGGGCACGCGCCTCAAAGTCCGTGAGTCTGTGAGTGCGGACATTGAGATTGGGCCACACAAATGAGGTCGTATTTTTTTTTTTTTTTCATGCGTCAATTTTGGATGAAAAAAACTGACTGTGTGTGCAAAGACTAAGAAAATAAATGACCTTCAGGTGTTGATGAGATGCATGTGGTTTTACATAAACCTCTTGCTGAGTGCATCATGATAAGAACAGCTAAGGTCTCCTCTATGATTGACAGCAGGTGTTACAGGTGTTTCTCCATCTACTGGCAGTGTGAAAAGGTTTAACAGCAGCCTCTAAATTTCACTTGATACAAGGCAGCCTAACCCAGAATAAAATGTTGGCAGGTTGCGCTTCTGCAATCCACTGATACGTAGAATACATGGACTGTATATAGAATATCACATTTCTGAAGTAAAAATACACTATTATCACCTCTCTAGATACGTGTAATCCAGAGATCACAGGTTGTAAAATAGCCTCACCTGTGTCGTGACAATACTTTCAACACCTTCCGACAAAGCATTGTTCAGCTGTCAGCAACAAAGACTAAATAAAATAAAAACACCCATCTAGAATCTTATGGATTAGCACATTAATGAGAGACAAACTGGGTTGCTGGATGGGAATAATTTTACTTTCATTTGAACAAAGCACAGTGAGAGAAAGACAGAGGAGACTGTTCAGATCATTCTCACTGCTCTCACTGTGGAGCAGACTGGATGTAAAATATATATAAAGAATAAAGACTAATATTAATATTATTAGATAGTATTGAAATGCATTATATACAGTAAGTAATATGTATATCTGCCAAAAGCAAATAATCAGTCTGCCTGAAAAATAATGATTTATTCACAACATAATATTTACAGTACATCAATTCTATTTGCAAAAAAAGAACAGCGAAATTAATAGAATTTAAAGTTACGAGTATAAACAGTATAACAGTATAAAAGTGCCACACAGCCTTTCAAGTCATTAGGGGAGACAGAGGGTGTGCTGCTGGCTTCAAGACGGTACAAGTCAAGCTGCATCTAGGATTCAGTCTGGAACCGACAGTCCGAGGGAGAGGAGCAGGGTTGCCAGATCTCATGAGAGAAACAAGCAATCGAAGCGGGGAGCGGTGTCAGTCTTCAGACAGCAGCCGGTGGAAATGATCCTTCCTCCTCCAGCGTCTCCCGGAAATCCTCCTAAACACACACATACGAGAACACACACACACACACACACACACACACACACACACGAGAACACACACACACACACACACACACACACACACACACACACACACACACACACACACACACACGAGAACACACACACACACACACACACACACACACACACACACACACACTAGACATCAATACCACAATAATCACAAGGAGTTTTATTCCATAGACTGATATCATGTGGAGTAACTATGAAGGTATAATCAAGGTAAATAATCATAGTTTCAGCAGCTGACCAGATGTTTGGAGAACAGGACTAGGGTTGCAACTACCGATTATTTTCATTATGGATTTATCTGTTGATTATTTTCTCGACGAATCAATTAGTCATTTGATCTATAAAATGGTGAAAAATGGCGATCACTCTTTTCCCCAAAGCCTAAGGTGACACCCTCACATGTAAAATGGTAAATTAACTGGATTTATATACTGTAGTGCTTTTTGGCAGTCTGACGACCGCTCAAAGTGCTTTACAGTAATGTCTACATTCACCCATCCATGCTCACATCACACACCGTCGCAATCTGCAGTCATGCAAGGTGCCAACTTCCAAAAATGGCCACTTGAGGCTGGCTGCAAAAGGGAGTCATTCCCCATTCACCTCATGTTAAAACGCCTGACTTTACAGCAGAAATAAACATGTTTACAGCCCTGGCTGGTACAAAAAACAGTTTTGGTCTCTATAGTTAAGTTCTAAGCCAACTGTATGGGGGGCGAAGTTCTATCTAATTCACCCGTTTAGAGTAAAATAGATGATAAAAAATAAAGGCTTGGGCGTGATTGACAGGTCGCCTGTCCAGTGATTGCGCAGCTCGCTGATCAAGGACCAATATCGCCCTTGACTATTTCTCAGAATTCAAAAAACATATTTTATTCATGGTAGGAATGGGCCTCTATCAAGAAAAATAAAGAAATAAAAATAAAAATAAAATAAATTAATAATAACAATAAAACAAAAATCATCCACAAATGAAACAAGCGGGTAATAAAGGTGATGTCATGTGATAGCAGTGACTCACAGTGGTAGCCAGTTGATCCAGGTAGGGGATGAGCCTCTGCAGCTCTGTGTCCTCCTGCGCTCCAGACCAGCTCGTGATGGGCATCGTGTTCCTCAGCTACAAAACAAAATAAAAATCACCCTCAATTCATACAAACGCTCTTCCCTCTGTACTGAGGTGAGATAAGAGGGAGTTACATTAGTACACCACCTCAAATACAAACGCTCTTCCCTCTGTACTGAGGTGAGATAAGAGGGAGTTACATTAGGACACCACCCCAAAAGGTCTCTTTAAAAAACACAATTGTAAGTCTTCATGTTTGGAATTCATCTTCTTAACATGACATTTTTCGAGCTGCAAACTGTGCTACAATTGTGACTGAGACGGATAAATGAAATTTAAAATCCCTGGAAACCAAAATCCACAAAAACCTTCTAACTATTAAATTTAGGGTCTTATGTTAGTAATTGTGTGCCTCAGAAAATGGTTGACATTACTTTCAACCCTAACCCCAAAAATCAACACTTTTCTACAAGGTCTGGATTTCCATTTCCTCATTGAAGAGAGCGGTGCGCGCGGTGCTAAAATGCATGATCTTATCACGTCATAAGATTTAATCGAATCACACGCATGCACGCACGCGCGCACACACACACACACAAGCGCTGTGCACTCGCAGCGGCAGAGATCTCTTCCTCTCTGTCAGTAGGCTATGCGCCGAGCAACACACGCACACACGCGCGCACGCACGCACGCACACGCACATGCACACACACACACACACACACACACACACACACACACACACACACACACACACACACACACACACACACACAATAAATAAAAATAATTAATAATAAAAAAATATTTCTGGTTTCCAGGGACTTTAAATTCTTGGTTGATACTAATTGAGTCCACATTAGGGCCACGGACCTCCATTTGATGAAATGTTGTCTCTCGGACCCAAATATGAGAATATTTGTATTGTCAGATATGATTTTGTCCAGAATTCCATCATGTGTATTGTAGGTAGAGAGATAACAGTGAAGCTATGATCAAACCAGTCGTTCTGATACATTCTTTAATTGTGTTAGCTTCTTGTAGGTGGGTTGAGTAGGTGGGTGTGGGTGCTTACATGGTATGGGTAGGTGTGGGGGGCATTGTCCAGGACCACCATCTTGGCCAGGTCTCTGCCCAGAACGCCCAGGTCCTTCACATAATGTCCCAAGACACAGATGCAGTCCTCCTGGGGCCTGTACTACAAAGCAAGATTAGTGGTTTAGCGAGGTAACTTCAGGTTTAAACCTGGTTTGGCCGTACTACAAAGCAAGTTAACTTCTTACCGACATATATTTCCATAGCAACTTATGCTTCACACTTAACCTGGTCCGCAGCAGGTTAAGTTGCAAGGATAAGATTAGACCTTAAATACACCGCCCACGAACCAATCAAATCAGCAGTTTGGAAAAATGGCCAACCCCTTTCTGGACGAGGAAGGAGCACAAATTGTAATGTTGAATTAACCAAGGACTAAAGCCTTGCACTTGTTGCAGGCTACATTTTAATTAAGCCCTACTTACCACTTTGGAATATGTTTTTATATATTCATTTTTGTGCTCTCAAGTAGCCTAGATACGTTGTTTGACCCCGCTGATCGATTGCAGCTGAATAGTGAGTGGAGACATATCACTAAACCGGCATAAAAAGGTTACATAAACGTCTCCAAAGCGCACGGTGCCGTGTGCGCAACGGAGCTGAGACTGACGTTGGGTTGGAATTGAAATGGTCATACAGCCTACTACATCTAAGCAATTTAATATGGGATCACCTGCACACAGGCGATCCCATATTAAGATGATTCATATCTAGGCTACTCCTGCATTTTGCAGCTGCAACTCTGTTGCTTTTGGCCTGTATGATGTGATTGAACTTCATATTTCCAGCATCATTATATGAAATATGGAGATATGCGACTCTGCTGACATTACAATAGCCATGTGACCACAAAATAGACTATTTTTTAAAAATGAAATCTATGCCCGCACATACCGTGTCGATTCAGTTCAGAAGCATTTATTTTATTTTATTATCATTCTTTTTTTTATTGATTAGCCTATAGGAATTATTCAATCAGTGCGACTAAACACATTGATTTTATTTTATTTTATTTTATTTTATTTGACGGTTACAAATTGAAATACAATATACTGAACAAAGTACAGACACGGATCATTATTATTCATTGAGCCTAAATGGTCTATAGCTACATACGGATTTTGGACTGAGATAGATTACACATTGCTTCCACAAAAGACTGTAGATAGAGAGCTGTAGATAGCCTACGAAACCGCTCTTCAAATAAATTACTGGTGTGGATAAAAGTGGTCACTTTAGACAGTCATTCGGAACAGTAATAATATCCAACGCAGATTTGTATTTGCGGTTTCATTCAATGAGGAAATAGGCGTGTCTGGCGCTGTCGGAGTTGGAGCAGTCCATATTGCACTCTGATTGGCAGTTGTTAAAAACCACGCCTCTTTTGCGGGCACGAGCTCCAGTGCACGGGCATTTTCATGTGCACGCGCTGTCAGCTTGATTAGAAAAACCTGGTTCGAGTTAACGAGTGCCAATCGACGTTCGTAGTACAAGTTAACTACAATCGAGCTGATCTGGTTTAGACAAACCAGATCAAGGGACAGATCCTGGATCTTCTAATACAACATTCGTAGTACAGGCCTCTGGTACAGACGGTACCTAGATAAAGACATAAACAACAAGTCACACAACATGCTGGACGCTTCAAGCTCATTTTACTGCTCAACTCATTAAAGTCGAGCTGAACCCGTTCGTCACGTGCGTCTGAGTCCGTTTTAGACTGAAAACAAATTGAGAGGCGGACCATATATGGTGTTGATGATTTGATTTGACAATTGTCGACTGGCTTTTGCATTGGTCAATCATGGCGTGTTCAACCCCCAAATCGAGTGGGATTCAGCGTGTTGTCGTGCTACGCGAGTGGGATCCGCAGAGTACCAGGCAGCCACCTGCTTCATGCGGAGCGAGCGGACAATCCGATGCATGGGTGCTGCCCGCCCGCCTGGAATCTCCGAGGGGCGACCCCTGACCACCACGCTCTCAAGCGCGCGCCATTTACGCTATTTCTGTAAATACGATATTCCTGGAATGCGCGTTTTAACGAGCCAGTTACATTTCTTTGCATTCTTAGAGATTATAGTTTTTGTTTTTTGTTCATGTTTCATACAATTGGCCAAGTTAGTAGTTAGTTTATGGGATAGGAATTCTGCCAGATGACAGGCACTAGGCGCCATTTTCTACTTCATTTGGAAGAGAAAATTATCCTGAAATGAAGATTTGATTGATAGCTGCATGTCATGATATGATTGGTTGAAATGGGGTAAAAATTTGATAGTACTAGGTGACATCAGCAAACTGTAGATTACTGTTATCAATGACATCTTGAAAAATGAACTTTTGATGTGAAAAAGTGTGAAAAACTAAAGAAATTATATTTTTGTGATTTTTTTGGCATACATTATTAAATAGGTGCACTGCATACCCAGGTATTTGAACTAAAAGAAAAGAAAAGTCATTTTTGGGTTCAGCTCGACTTTAACACATTCACTGGCAATGGCGAGTTGACTCGTCAAAAAAAATCCAACGGTTGACTGCCAATGACGAGTTGAGTCGTCAAAAAAAAACGGTGGGACGTGGATCAATGCCCCCCACGTCTCCTATAAAAATATTGGAGCCACCGAACGTGTACAACCCATTCCACCGACCCACTAAGTGGCGACAGTGCTCTCCCGACTAGAGGAAGGCAAGCAAAAAGCAGTGTGAGGAAGCCATTCTCATGAAAATGGATTGGCGAAAACGCTTTCGCTTTCGCGTTTGGGAGCTGGCGGGGGGGGATTGCAAATTTGCATAATAGATTATGGGTGCAAGACACTTTGAAACACGCAGCATAAATAAGACCAGAGTCGCAAAAGCTTCATCAAAGCTCTCAACCGAAAACCCAAGAAACGAGCGAGCCCATCCAGACTTGCCTAGCGGCCGCCAGCAGACAGGAGCAGCAGCAAAGCAGTGAGCCTGGTGACGGGAGGTTACAGCAGCAGCAGAAACGAGCTTGTGACACGCCCGCTGCAGCCAAGAAGAACACACACGGAGGGAGGAGTTTGAAGGAGAGGGGTGTTTCCTGCTGTTATGGAGGAAATTACTGTTCAAAACTATTGTTTAGATGTCTGACGTCTTACTGATGCCAAAAATGAATGGTTAAAGTGACTGTTCTATCGAATTTCACAAAAAGCTAATTATCTCAGCTTAAATTTTCAGACGCTGAAACCATGCTGTATTCAAGTGCTAATGCCTACATAACTACTAACTCTACAAACTAACTCTTTTAGACAGAGAAAGCACACATTCTATTAGTTCTTTTGAGATATTTTGTGTTCACAAAATCTTAGCAGAAAAGAATCCTTGGGTCTTGAAAGATGAGCCAGAATCCTCAAAAAAACCCTCTGGCAGAAGCTACCTACAGTAAAAAAAAAACGGCTGGCAGTGAATGTGTTAAGAATGTTTACACGCATGCACACCAATATTGTCCACTATTATTCCCGTTAGTTATGGAATGGCATACTGTGGTTCTTTCCTGTCTGTGGGATGGGCGGACTATTTGTGTGTTTTTTCTTTTTAAAAGGGATTACGATTTTCATGTAAATAAATGTCTGTAAAGTCACTATATATCCTCAAGTGAGTTAACACAATGGTGATTAAGCCCATCGCCCATTGATGGAAGCCCTTGCATCTCTCTGTATTGCAACATTTATGAACTTGTGTCTGTGGCGACACTTTCCCCGCCCCCCAAACTAAAAAACAAAGATATCACAAGCGGCGCACAGTTCTTGACGTCTTTGTCATCACCCAGCACCCGCCAGAGAGGGTAGGCGGAGTCGAAGCAAGTTGCCGTTTCTGCGTTATTATGATCCCACTGGAGATTTGGGCAGAACACAACCTGCGCCCGCCTACGCAGCAGTCAAGCGTCAGGATTGGCCAGGAGCGAGCCTTTACAGGATCCATGAGCACCGCTGACCAACTTCTTCATTTGAGATGTGTGCGTGGATTATGAAGATTTGATTGACAGCTGCGTGGTTGGCGTCCAAGTGTTGCATTACTGCCCCCTACTGGCCAACTTAAATGTATTAAGAAGAAGAAGGAAAAAAACCTTCACGTCACATATGCACCACTGTGTGGATCTCATCTGCAATTACTGCTCATGGCCATAGGTGTTGTCAGAGACAAGAAAATGTAAATCTTCCGTATTATCACCTTAACTTTCAAATAAACCAAACCAAACCAAAATGACAATATTCTGAATTGTATACAGGTGAGCATATTCCGTTTGGATATTCTGAATTAGGCTTTAATGTAGCATTTTTTAAGACGTGGGATATGTTGATATTATTCTGGTTTTAGGAGCATTCTTTGGACAACAAGCACATTCAGAACATGCGTCTCAATCAGGGGGTTTTGATGACAGTTTGCGACAGACCTGGCCTCTTGCCTGAGGCGTGTGCGCAGGCGTCGACCAGGAAGGTCGCTTGTTGCAGCTGCTCGTTCGTTTCCGTGCTCTTTGTATTATTATTATTATTATCGCTCTTTTCTAACACTTATCGTGTGTATATATTGTGTAAATAGTGTATCCGCCTGTAACCATGCGGTTCAGAGGAATTTTTAACGTATTTTTGACCGGTTTACTGCTTCTACAATGTATCGCCTGGGGACAACAGCTGGCGCCAGGACATGTGGCCATTGTTTACAGCAGAGCACAGCTGCTGGAGCTCCGTTCGCCGGACGGCGAGTCGGTCCCAGCGCCGCTTATTCCGGAGGAACTGATAGAGAATGCACGGCGTGGTAGGAGGGGGAGAGGCAGGAGAGCGAGGCAGAGAAAAAACGAAGCCAGAAGAGAACGTCGGAGATTCAAGCCTAATCTCCCCTCGCTGATGATGGGCAACGTCAGATCGATATCGAATAAAATGGAGGAATTAACAGGTCTGGCGAGGACTCAGAGGGAATTTCGCGAGTGCAGCCTAATGTGCTTCACGGAAACCTGGCTAAATAAGGACATTCCGGACTGCAACGCATCTATTGATGGCTTCCAGACTATACGGGCAGACCGTGATAGCACTTCGAGCGGTAAAAGTAAGGGAGGTGGCCTTGCCATTCTTGTTAACAATAAATGGTGTAATCCGGCCCATATCAGCATTAAAGAACGCTCGTGCTCACCTGACACGGAGCTTTTAGCCGTGGGATTACGGCCATACTACGTACCTAGGGAATTCTCTCATGTGATTGTTGTGGCGATCTACATCCCACCTTCCGCTAATCCGATATCAGCGTGTGACATTATCCACAACGCCATTGCGGGACTCCAATCTAAGCACCCGAGTGCATTGATACTGATATCAGGAGATTTTAATCACGTGACTATGTCAAAGACACTGCCCAACTTTAAACAGTACGTGAGCTGTAGCACTAGGGGCGATAAAACTATTGACTTGATGTATACGCGAACGTGAAGGATGCTGCCTACTCTTCGTCACCCCTCCCCCCGCTTGGCCGCGCCGACCACAACCTAGTCTACCTCAGATCTAGATATACCCCGATGGTAAAAAAGCTGCCTGTATCCTCCAGGACAGTGAGGGTATTGTAACGTATCGGTGATACGCCAAAGAACGGAGCGTTGTAGTTGGTACAGGTTCTTTATTCACAGGCTTCTTTAGCTCCTAGCAGCTAGCTTCACAGAGCTAGCTCTACACACAACACCCGGTCTCGCTCACTCCATAGCTTGACTCCCCCGGCACAGCGGCCGCTGGTCCTATATACCCCGTTTCCCCTAGGAACGCACCCACACACATTAGTTCCTAGCTACAATCTAGACACTTCTCTTGTACATCACATTACAGGTAATACCTGGATTACCCGACACGTTACATACTCCTCACCCAACATTAGCTCAATGCCCACATTGACACCCACAACCCACACATATCCCCCTGTACCAAAACACACCACCCCACAACATTTTGTATTCCCCCAATTTGTCTCTTATTATTTCACTACTTCTTAATTTTCGTTCCACCACCACCATTTGCATTTCTTCTCATTTCTTCCCTCTTTTCCCATTCCTTAAATTCAACCCACATTTCAATTCTCTTTTTTTACACACATTTCAATTTACCAATAACCCCCACATTTACCTTATTTCGTTTTCCTCTTTTCTTTACACTCATCTTCAATTCAACCCACCTATAATTTCAGTTCGACAATAACCCCCAACATTTACATCATTCTTTTTTCATTACCTTCATTTAAACCTTTTTTTCTTATTCACATTATCCCACTTCACTTCAACCACTATTTCCATCCCCCCTTTTACAGCTTCTGTCCCCCCTGAAGTACATTACAGTCGACACAACTAAGGCAGTAGTCCTCTACGTCTCCCTTCATCTGTACCCAGTAGAAAACCCGACAAAGGCGGCTGAGTGTTTCTTCAGCCCCTCGATGCCCCTGACCCCTGCGGCCCCTGTGCGCCCCCCGTAGCGCCAGTCCCCGCAGGCAGCTGGGCACCACCACGACGCTGCCACTCTTTCCGCGCCCATCTAACCCCAGAATCCCCGACTCCCTCACCCTCAGGTCCGGAAACAACTCCCACAGTTCCTTCGTGGTACTTGAACACATGCACATCTCCTCCAGGCGAGGCCGGTATCCGGCCGCCACCCACCTGTACACCGGTCCAACGCTAGCGTCCTCCGCCTGTCTGCGTATCCACTCCTCCAGATCGACATCCTCCATAGTCACATTCTCATCCTCCCGGTCTTGCACTCGCTCGTCCTCCCGTCCCGCTCCCCCAGGGGGCGGCGTGTTGAGGACAGCAGGGCGGACACCATCGGCGTCGATCTCCACCTCGACTTTCTGCAGTGCAGCCGTGGGGGTTGTGTAGCGGCTTGGTTGGGCCGGTTCCTCCAGCGTTGACCTCTCTCGCTCCCCCGGGGACACGAGCGCCACTCCCCCGACTGTAACAGCACTGCAGGTGATGTCGCTCACTTCCCTCTGGCTGTTCAAAACGATCCCCGCTCCAGAGCAGCTAGCCTGGGCCGGATCAACAGTCACTCTCCTGCCCAGCACAATCGGCTCTGTACTGCCCCGCTGCTCCGCCGCTTGTTGCTCAGGCTGCTCCACTGCTTGTTGCTCGGGCTGCTCCCCCGGCTGTGTGTCTCTTCCAGCGTTCACACTCTTAGTGCAGTCTCTAGCTAAATGTTCAGGCGACCTGCACGTCCAACAAAGTCTCACCTGTCCACCGCCCGCACGTCTCTCCTCTCCCGCTGTTCTCCAGTCCTCGACAGCTTCTTGACATTCTCTGGCTAAATGTCCGATCGCGCCGCATGCCCAGCAGGCTCCCTGCTGTCCATGTCGTTGTCCCGCATACCCGGTCCGTCTCCCGGGCTCGCTTCGGCACCACCTCGCCACGTGGCCCGGTTCTCCACAGCTCCAGCACAGTCTATTTTGTGGCTCCTCCGTCCGCTTCTCTCCGTGCTGCGCGAGCTCTCGTAGCAGCTCCATAAGCCCCTCTGCCCAGGCTGGTATCGTCTCCAACAGCCGTCTGACTTCTTTCAACACACGGGCTTCCATGGCCGCCAGCGCCGAGCTGATCTCTGTCGTCAGCTCTTCTTTTCTCCCGTTCGCCGACAGGCATTCTTCTAATCGCACCATCACACGTGGCGCTCGTAGCAGCTAGCTCACACAGCTAGCTCGCTACCGCTAGTTCGCTCGAGCCTTTGATCTCCAACTTTTCTCCGCCGTTCCTCCTCACTCTCTCCCCTCTTGACCGAATCAGAGGCGCTACCGCTTTACTGCCTGACACCAATGTAACGTATCGGTGATACGCCAAAGAACGGAGAGTTGTAGTTGGTACAGGTTCTTTATTCACAGGCTTCTTTAGCTCCTAGCAGCTAGCTTCACAGAGCTAGCTCTACACACAACACCCGGTCTCGCTCACTCCATAGCTTGACTCCCCCGGCACAGCGGCCGCTGGTCCTATATACCCCGTTTCCCCTAGGAACGCACCCACACACATTAGTTCCTAGCTACAATCTAGACACTTCTCTTGTACATCACATTACAGGTAATACCTGGATTACCCGACACGTTACAGTATGGTCAGAGGAGGGAACTGAGGCGCTTAGAGCCTGCTTTGAGGTAACGGACTGGCAGGCACTCTGTGACCCACATGGAGAGGATATAGATGGAATCACAGAGTGCATTACGGACTACATAAACTTTTGTGTGGACTGCAACATACCCACAAAGGTAATAAAATGTTTTCCAAACAACAAAGCTTGGGTAACTAAAGACATTAAGGCCATCCTGAACGCCAAGAAAAGTGCATTTAGGTCGGGGGACAGAGACAGGATCAGAGCCATCCAGGGAGAACTGAAAGCGAGCATTAGAGTAGCTAAAGAGTGCTATAGGGCAAAGCTGGAGGCAAAGCTTCAGCAGAACAATATGAGAGAGGTGTGGAGAGGTGTGAGAGCCATCACGGGCTTTAACAAAGCAGGGGGCGGGGGGGTGGAGGGGGGGGGTTGATCGGGCCAATGAATTGAATCTGTTTTTCAACAGGTTTGATGCAGCTGGCCCGGGTGCCCCCTCCCCCGACTCTCCTGACTCTCCTGACGGCTGCATTCCAACAGCAGCCCCCGCCACACGGCTCTCCCCCCCCCCCCGCCCTCTCTCTGGCTCCGGCTGATGGCCCACTTGATGGCCCCCCTCCCCCCCCCCCTCATACCCCGTCACCCAGAGACTAGGTCATATCCCCCCCCCCTCCCCCAAAGGGCTTCAGAGCTGAGGATGCCACCCCCCCCCCCCCCACCCACGCTGACCATCACAGCGGACCAGGTGAAGAATCAGCTGATGAGACTACACACGAGAAAAGCAGCTGGCCCGGATGGCGTCAGCCCTATGGTGCTCAAAGCCTGTGCCCCCCAGCTGTGTGATGTACTGCAGCTGATCTTCAACAAGAGCCTGAGTCTCCAAAAGGTCCCCGTGATGTGGAAAACGTCCTGTATCGTTCCTGTACCGAAAAAGCCAAGACCCAGCGGCTCCAATGACTACAGGCCGGTAGCTTTGACGTCCCACATCATGAAGACCCTGGAGAAACTCGTCCTGCAGCAGCTCAGGCCTATAGTCAAATCATCCCTTGACCCCCTCCAGTTCGCCTACCAGCCCCGACTGGGAGTGGAGGACGCGGTCATCTACCTGACCAACCGTGCCTACGCTCACCTGGACAACCCAGCCAGCACTGTGAGAGTCATGTTCTTTGACTTCTCCAGTGCGTTCAACACCATCAGGCCGGCTCTACTGGGCGAGAAGCTGACGGCGATGCGAGTGGATGCCCCCCTGGTGGCCTGGATTGTGGATTACCTGTCTGGCAGACCACAATATGTGCGCTTACAGAACTGTGTGTCAGACAGAGTGGTCAGTAATACTGGAGCTCCACAGGGGACGGTCTTCTCTCCCTTCTTCTTCACCATCTACACCACGGACTTCACCTACCTGACTGAGTCTTGCCACCTTCAGAAGTTCTCTGACGACTCTGCGATAGTGGGATGTATCAAAAATGGTGACGAAGATGAGTACCGGGATGTGGTGGCCAACTTTGTCACATGGTGTGAGGAGAACCACCTGCAGCTCAACGTGTCAAAGACAAAGGAGCTGGTGGTGGACCTGAGGAGGGTCAAGGCTCCGGTGACCCCTGTTTCAATCCACGGGGTCAGTGTTGACATAGTGGATGATTACAAGTACCTTGGAGTGTACATTGACAACAAACTGGACTGGGCTAAGAACTCTGATGCACTCTACAAAAAGGGGCAAAACCGTCTCTACTTTCTGAGAAGACTGAGGTCCTTCAACGTCTGCCGGACCATGCTGAGGATGTTCTATGAGTCGGTAGTGGCTAGTGCCTTCCTCTATGCTATTGTGTGCTGGGGCAGTAGGCTGAAGGCGGCGGATGCCAACAGACTTAACAAACTGATCCGTAAGGCCAGGGACATTGTGGGGCTGGACCTGGGCTCTCTGACTGCGGTGTCAGAGAAGAGAACGTTATCCAGGCTACGCTCCATCATGAGCAATGTCTCGCACCCACTCCACGGCGTGCTAGTCAAACACAGGAGTACATTCAGTGAGAGACTGATTCCACCTAGATGCAGCACGGAGAGGCACAAGAAATCATTCCTGCCTGTGGCCATTGGCCTATTTAATGCCTCTCTTAAAAGAGCACCTCGGAGACGCTCAGTCTCCCTGAGATTGAGCCAGCCGATAGGCTAACTAGAAATGTGTCTGGCTGAGCCACGTGTAAAGTATAGGGCAAGCCGAATAATAATACATGTTTCAGTGTGCAATAATTTAGATAGGTTACTATTTAGATAGGTTTAGTAGGTTGTACTACTTTGCTCCTATCGCAGTAATACTGGTTAACGTTTATACTGTTTATACTGTTTACTCCATGCTATGTTGTGTTGTTGTTTCTTCTATTCTGCTTATTTTACTATTGCACTACTACTGTGTATTTATTTTAGGATATGTGTGTTTTGTGAACGAGCAGCTGTGATTTGTCCCAATTTCCCCCCGGGGATTATTAAAGTCTTTCTGATTCTGATTCTGATTCTGATTCACAGTCAGCTACAGTAGCTATGTGCTTGTAAACAAACCAACTAGCCAGAGATGCATCCCCGAAAGAAAAGCCCACTTTTCTGGTGGGAAGGAGAAACCCTTTCAGCCATTATGAAAGACTTGGATATCAACAGGTTTTCATTATGAAAGACTTGGATATCAACAGGTTTTCATTATGAAAGACTCGGATATCAACAGGTTTCTGGATATGTGCAAATATCCCAACGCGGACCTTTTCAAGAAGGTGTTTGAACGCATGAAAGGTGGAGTCTTTTTTCGGAGTAAGGGCAAAAACTTGAATATTTTGTGTGTGTAAACGTAGTCAGTGACTGTAATTCAGACTGGATAAATCCCAGACGCTGACGAGGCAAATTACAGGGAAAAAATAGCAAGAAGCACCTCGACTAACAGGAAGACACGGACGCAGAAGGGTTCACTGTAACTGATAAACCTGATGGAGTGTGAGTCTCTGTGTGGTGGAAAACTTTGATGAAACACAGGTGTAACTGATAAACCTGACGGAGTGTGAGTCTCTGGCCCAATCCCAAACCACTCCCTACTCACTACCACTTCACTACCGAGTGCCACTCCAAATGGAGTTCCACTCGCAGCTGTAGAGGGCACTGCTGATTAAGGGGAGAGGCATAAAAGAGAAGCCGAACAAGTGAGACGCCCTCGCTACCTTACCGGAAACAGGAAGGAGCCGTCACCATGGAGACGGACAGACGCGTTGCCTGTGTCATGCTGTTCCACAATAGACGTGATTTCAATGGGGCGTCTATGATTTAGCTCTCATATAGCCGGCTAATGTATAGACCTATTTTAGACCAAGCAGTAAATACATTATTAAAATGAATAATTAGCAGTAAATACAAAAATATACACTAGAGAAGTCCTCCACGTTAGCATAAAAGGTAATTTATCTGAGCACAAGATTTTAACGTTATGTCTATGCTTAGCTCTCATTTAGCCCAGGATAATGTTGTCTATGCATAGACATGTTTTAGACTACACACAAAATGTATATATTTTTTAATTAATAACCATCCACAAATATGAAAAAGACACACATGGGCTACAAAATAAAGCTTCTAAGTCCTTTTCGCTGAGCGTTATTGCGGTGTTTATTTTTTCGATTTTTCAGAAATTCGCTTCCGACGCGTCGGAACACATCTGTGGATTGACAGGTGGGTCAAAACTCGCATCGCAATTTCGTGCTGTATATTCGCATCGCTCTTGACTGTGTTTATTAGGTCTATGCTTAGCTCTCATTTAGCCACTTTGTCTTGAATACAGTAGCCTATACCCTCTCAATTGTGGACTAATAACTCGACATATTCCATGATTTAGTTCGAGATGTAAAGTCACTATGAGGGAAATAAAGGTACGTGTTTGATCTAAAATACTTGGAAGAAGTAGACGGAACTAACTTACACTTGAATGGTGTTTCCTCCGGACGTAGTTTCTGCAGCAACCGTCGGCGAGCCTGCACCAGTGCAGACTCGCTGTTTAAGGGTTTGACAAGCCGCCTGCACTCAGTAGGAATTGGTTTGGGACGCCCTTAATATGGCGGACCTACGCGTGAACGCGCAAACGGAGGGGTAGTGGATAGGGTTAGGGGATAGGGGCTGGTTTGGGATTGGGCCTCTGTGTTGTGGAAAACTTTGATGAAACACAGGTGTAACTAATAAACCTGACGGAGTGTGAGTCTCTGTGTTGTGGAAAACTTTGATGAATGACTTTGATGGTGTACGCGGATGTGGGGAAGACGCACCGAAACAGCTTCTGGTCGGGGTCCAGGATGTCCAGGATCTTCTCTGCGTACTGCTTCTTGGCTGTCGTGTAAACAAACATCTGGAACACAAACAAACAGCAGCTGAAAACATCCCACCCAGAGCAGAGCGCTAACACGCTTTACCACAGTTTATTTGCATGTATAAAGACGATAAGATAAGCCGCACAGAAAGATACTGTGAGAGCAAAAGTTCAATCACCTTACATTTACCGTTTGTGTAGAGAGACAAAAGAAATGGGGGAAATGCCTATAATATTATTCAGTCACTATATATATACCGTAAATTTCGGACTATAAGCCGCGGCTTTTTCCCCGTTTTTTGGCCCCTGCGGCTTATATAACGGTGCGGCTTATCTATGGATTTTTTCAGCAAAAATAAAAATAAAAAACGGAATTCTCTCTTCTTTAGCACTCTTTCTAACTATAAATCCACTTCTGTTTTAATTTCCTCTCTTGCCCTCTTTTCACCACACCGCGGACACTGTGTGCACTGTAAAAAAAAACACAGGTGGTGTTGTGTTATGTTGTTTTGTTGAAATGTTAATAAATGGGAGCTTCCTCAAACAGCCATCTCTTTCCCGACAATCCCCTCTGTGCACGAACCCTTACATATGGTAATTAAACATTAAAACAAAAAACAAAACAAAAAAAAAAACATTAAAACACCCGCGGCTTATAGTCCGGTGCGGCTTATATATGTAACAAACAGGCAATTTTGCTGCTGCGGCTTATACTCCGGTGCGGCTTATAGTACGGAAATTACGGTATATATATATATATATACATATTCTGATGAATATTGTCACTGAAAACATACAGACAGAAAGCACTTGCTTGTCCAAAGAAAACTCTATTGTAGTGTAGTCACAGGAACCAGGCAGCTTCATTTTAAATATATTCAAAACTCGTTTTCTTGGGCGTGAAACTTACCTCGTAGATCTTTGCCATGGACTGCAGGAACTCCATCACATGCGGCCGCAGGACCATGTATACCTGATGAGAAGATGAGGGAGTCGATAAATAAAGTCCTGTACCATAATGAATGCATATATATTCTACATTTTCTCCTTAGTTCCTCCTTGTTCACCTAGCACTTCAGTCACACAAATATTTGACTAAATCTATTTTCAGGGTATATGCAGGAATCCCAAAGTTAAATTCACAACCTTTTAAGATTATAGAATCTGCTGCACAAAACACCCTTAAATCTTGTGCTTATGTTTTCCTTAAAATGTTTAGCCTTATTGAGAAGATTTAAGGGTGTTTTGTGCAGCAGAATCTATTTTATGGACACCTTAACTCTGACTCTAAGGGAAATCTTAACCTAAGGTGCTTTTTGTGCAACTGGGCCCAGGACTACATTTCCCACAAGCACCGCTGTCCCTCTCACACACACACACATGCAAGTCAGCAGCAGCAACAAACTAACAAGCTGTACTAACAAAGAACATTCAATAAATCAGGCAAAACAGGGGGCAGCTGAGGATCAACAGCTTTTTCCTCACTTTCCTGCGAGCGTTTGTCTGATTCACATCGCTTGTGATCAGCAAGTTACGTTCAAAATGTAATATACTACATATTACTAGTTACTTTCATTTGAAAGTAATAAGTTACTTTACAATATTTCTGTATGTGTAGAGTAACTTGTTACTTATTACACTACTTTTGCATTACTTTGACCAAAACAACAGCAGCAGCAGAATGACATCGCCACCCCGGAACCATCCCGAAAAATAATTTCAACCACCTTGAAGTCAGTGTAAACAATCCAACATTCTAAATGTTATTCTTTTCCTTTGTTATTGTCATCTATAGTGGTTATTTGCATAAAAACTCAGTTTGATTAGGAAATGATTGTATCTTTATTTAAACATGTGCTTTGATTTAATAAAATGTAACTCAATTTGTAACTTGAGTTACTTGACAAAGTAACTGGTATAATATTACTGAAATCCTATAAGTAATAAGTTATATTACTGAGTTACTGCTAAAAGTAATATATTACATGTAATATGTTACTTTCGTAATGAGTTACCCCCAACACTGCTTGTGATAGGAGGAAACATCAAAGAGGCACACTGTTGATGTGCCACAGCCTCACCTTGTACTGGTGGTGGTGGTGGAAGGTGGTGTGGAAGGAGTGCTCCGCCTCCTCGATCACGTTCAGCGAGCTGAACATCAGGGTTTCATCCTGCAGGCACAGAGACAGAGTCACCTTATAGTTAGTCTCAATGCCAGACCCATGAGAGTTCTTATGCTGATACACTATGTTACTGCATGCTGCAGATCTCTCTCTGGGTCTGATACACTACGTTACTGCATGCTGCAGATCTCTCTCTGGGTCTGATACACTACGTTACTGCATGCTGCAGATCTCTCTCTGGGTCTGATACACTACGTTACTGCATGCTGCAGATCTCTCTCTGGGTCTGATACACTACGTTACTGCATGCTGCAGATCTCTCTCTGGGTCTGATACACTACGTTACTGCATGCTGCAGAGCTCTCTCTGGGTCTGATACACTACGTTACTGCATGCTGCAGAGCTCTCTCTGGGTCTGATACACTACGTTACTGCATGCTGCAGATCTCTCTCTGGGTCTGATACACTACGTTACTGCATGCTGCAGAGCTCTCTCTGGGTCTGATACACTACGTTACTGCATGCTGCAGATCTCTCTCTGGGTCTGATACACTACGTTACTGCATGCTGCAGATCTCTCTCTGGGTCTGATACACTACGTTACTGCATGCTGCAGAGCTCTCTCTGGGTCTGATACACTACGTTACTGCATGCTGCAGATCTCTCTCTGGGTCTGATACACTACGTTACTGCATGCTGCAGAGCTCTCTCTGGGTCTGATACACTACGTTACTGCATGCTGCAGATCTCTCTCTGGGTCTGATACACTACGTTACTGCATGCTGCAGAGCTCTCTCTGGGTCTGATACACTACGTTACTGCATGCTGCAGAGCTCTCTCTGGGTCTGATACACTACGTTACTGCATGCTGCAGAGCTCTCTCTGGGTCTGGGACACTATGTTACTGCATGCTGCAGAGCTCTCTCTGGGTCTGATACACTACGTTACTGCATGCTGCAGAGCTCTCTCTGGGTCTGATACACTACGTTACTGCATGCTGCAGATCTCTCTCTGGGTCTGATACACTACGTTACTGCATGCTGCAGATCTCTCTCTGGGTCTGATACACTACGTTACTGCATGCTGCAGAGCTCTCTCTGGGTCTGATACACTACGTTACTGCATGCTGCAGATCTCTCTCTGGGTCTGATACACTACGTTACTGCATGCTGCAGATCTCTCTCTGGGTCTGATACACTACGTTACTGCATGCTGCAGAGCTCTCTCTGGGTCTGATACACTACGTTACTGCATGCTGCAGATCTCTCTCTGGGTCTGATACACTACGTTACTGCATGCTGCAGAGCTCTCTCTGGGTCTGATACACTACGTTACTGCATGCTGCAGAGCTCTCTCTGGGTCTGATACACTACGTTACTGCATGCTGCAGAGCTCTCTCTGGGTCTGATACACTATGTTACTGCATGCTGCAGAGCTCTCTCTGGGTCTGATACACTACGTTACTGCATGCTGCAGAGCTCTCTCTGGGTCTGATACACTACGTTACTGCATGCTGCAGAGCTCTCTCTGGGTCTGATACACTACGTTACTGCATGCTGCAGATCTCTCTCTGGGTCTGATACACTACGTTACTGCATGCTGCAGATCTCTCTCTGGGTCTGATACACTACGTTACTGCATGCTGCAGAGCTCTCTCTGGGTCTGATACACTACGTTACTGCATGCTGCAGATCTCTCTCTGGGTCTGATACACTACGTTACTGCATGCTGCAGAGCTCTCTCTGGGTCTGATACACTACGTTACTGCATGCTGCAGATCTCTCTCTGGGTCTGATACACTACGTTACTGCATGCTGCAGAGCTCTCTCTGGGTCTGATACACTACGTTACTGCATGCTGCAGAGCTCTCTCTGGGTCTGATACACTATGTTACTGCATGCTGCAGATCTCTGTCTGGGTCTGATACACTACATTACTGCATGCTGCAGAGCTCTCTCTGGGTCTGATACACTACGTTACTGCATGCTGCAGATCTCTGTCTGGGTCTGATACACTACATTACTGCATGCTGCAGAGCTCTCTCTGGGTCTGATACACTATGTTACTGCATGCTGCAGATCTCTGTCTGGGTCTGATACACTACATTACTGCATGCTGCAGAGCTCTCTCTGGGTCTGATACACTACATTACTGCATGCTGCAGAGCTCTCTCTGGGTCTGATACACTATGTTACTGCATGCTGCAGATCTCTCTCTGGGTCTGATACACTACGTTACTGCATGCTGCAGAGCTCTCTCTGGGTCTGATACACTACGTTACTGCATGCTGCAGATCTCTCTCTGGGTCTGATACACTACGTTACTGCATGCTGCAGAGCTCTCTCTGGGTCTGATACACTACGTTACTGCATGCTGCAGAGCTCTCTCTGGGTCTGATACACTACGTTACTGCATGCTGCAGAGCTCTCTCTGGGTCTGGGACACTTTCCCTCAGAGGGCTGGCAGTGGTTATGGGAGGGAACCGTTCACTTGGCCAGTCATATGCCAGTAATGGATTCAGTCCTCTCCAATCAGGATCTCTCTCATCGGTGCTACGACCCGTCACTAATTTAATTTCAACCCGCCTTAAAAACCAGCAGTGGCTGTGAAGTGGCACAGACTCATTTATGTAGTATGTGGAGCGCAGCGATTCAACGTATGTTTGAGTCTGGGGAGAGACTACCTTATAGTAGGAAACCAAGATGGCTTTCTGTACTGTAATGATGTACGTAGCCTGGTAAACCAGCCGCGGTCACAGGAACTCACATTTCATTTGGTTCTGCGGGACCATCTGGCCTCAAGCAGAAACTGCAAAGTGGAAGAGCCAATCAGCGACTGCACAAGTTGGCCAATCAGGAACGCCACTAGCACTGCACTAACAAAACAATAATGGCCGCCTCCTTGCCTGATCGTCTCGAGGAGTAATGTTAATGTTTGTCGAGTTTAAGCAGCCATAAAGTGCAGTTATTGCATAAATAGACTCAATAACAAGAACAGGAGTTTGCAACAGCGGAGTTTCTCAGCGGAAAATGTGTTTTTGTCGTTCTCCCGAGTGGATTTGGGTTTGACTGGATCCACCGCTGATTGGCTGAAGGAGTTGTCTGTCAAGGCAAGTACACAGTATACCCACCCAAGGTTAATAATTACTGTTACAACACTGAGAATTTTTATAATGAAAATTAGCAGAAGCTCACAGACAATGAAAAAGAGAGGCTTGAATGTGTGAACACTTCTCAACTGTGCCGTTAGTTGCAATTGCAAATGGCAGAAATCCATCGACTGGTACGCTTGTTAGAAAATACTTTGTTTTCACTTGTCGAGAGCTCCCCCTCTCTCATCAGTGATGTCATCAGTGTGTGTGTCTGTCTCTTGTTTATGTGTGCATGTGTGTGCCTGTCTGTCTCTTGTGTGTGTGTGTGTGTGTGTGTGTGTGTGTGTGTGTGTGTGTGTGTGTGTGTGTGTGTGTGTGTGTGTGTAAGAAACAGACAGACAGAGCCCCATCTCCTTTCTGAGGATGATAAAGTATCTGAAGCAGCAGGACTGAACTCACCAGGCCCAACACCAGCGTGGCCTTGGGTGCGCTCCTGGTTTTGGGGGGAATATGTCTGGCACTGGGTTTGGCCTGCTGGGAGAGGGACGGGATGTTCTTGATGAAGGTAAAGCTGTAAAACAAAACAACACTGTTAAGGTAAAGAACAAAGGGATCCACTGACAGGCCAGAGACACTGAGACATGCAGGCAGGCAGACTTACGGGCTGAAGACGTCATCCTCTCCATCCAGCCCCAGCAGGTCCGTGGAGCAGCTGAAGCCAAACACACACGGCTCCTCATCAATCTCATCACCCATCAGCACGTCCTTCTGCCCTGGACTCTTCACATCTGCAGAGAGGAACCAGACCCTCCATCAGCACCCAGCACTCACCACCACCACCACCAACGAGTTCATTCAATTCCTACAGAGCTGAGTGGCCGGGGAAACTCTGCAGACAATGTGCAGGTTTGTCCCGGCTTCCCAACAGCTTCTTAAACAGCAAATTCAAATTCAAGCTTGGCGGCTGAGAAAAGTCGATCACCTGCTGAGGTTTTTGCAATCAGGTTCCTACGCTTTGTTGTTTTCCTACTGATTTGATTCAGTGCAAAATGTAGAAGTTGATTCCAGCCATTCAGAGCTTCCCAGTTCCCTACAACATCTATTTGAAAGACTGCGTACACAGTGATTCTCACTATTTTTTCCATGAGAGCCACACTACTAGCTGGTCAAAGTCAAGAGGAGAGACACTTTTTCCGCAAAACACCAAAACCACACAGCGAGGGTTTGGTTTAGTTCTTACTTTATAGATATGGCAGAAACAGACTCAATAATAACAATTAAACAAGTACAGGAGTATGCAACAGCGGGGTTTCTCAGCGGAAAATATGTTTTTTGACGTTCTCCCAAGTGGATTTGGGTTTGACTGGACCCAATGCTGATTGGCTGAAGGAGTTGTCTCTCAAGGCAAGTACACCCCTCACCCCCCACCCCAACTTCCGCCCACTGCAAACTAGGGCTGTGAATCTTCACTGGCCTCACGATTCGATTCAGAGGGCTACGATTCGATTGCATCTCGATGCATCTTAAAATCGATGCATCACTTTTTTTCCCCCAATACATGATTTATTTTTTCTCACTTTCTTTTTTCTCACTGTGTGGCTACTTTTAAATTGGAAATGCATTGTATTATGATCCATAATTAAAATAAACAAATGCATGTACTTCCATTATATTTTATTCGATTATAAAAAAAAATATATATATATATATTTTTTTTTAATAATCGATTTTTGACATTTGTGAATCGATGCAGAATCGTGTACATCCGCATCGCGATGCATCTTATAATTGATTATTTTAGACACCCCTAAACACCGCGTGAATGCTTAAGGACAGACGGTCTGGTAGGATTTAATGAAATGGGAGTTCACATGACCGGCTGGTTTACCAGGCTAGGTAACTTCTAACTTGGTGCTTTCACAAAATATTTACACAATGAGATTTTTGATAATCATCAGTAATGTGGAGATAATGACTAAGTGGGTAAAGGCAAATAATAGAACATTCTGCGAAGTTCAGAAAACTACATCATTTTACAGTAATGCAGCCTTCAAAACAAGGGAAAGACAACACCTATGCCATATCACGATACCTAGTTTCATATCGCAATATCGATATAATATCGATATATTGCCCAGCCCTACATGTACACACATATCTGCATTTTTTTATTATCACTACATATCAAATATCTGCAAATAAAATCTAAAATGCATCCATATCAACACTCAACCATGTAGAAAGAGAAGCAGTATTCACCTTATGTAGCCACGCCCATTTTACCCGGTTGTGTGGCCGTATCAAAACTTCCAGCTTAAAATAAAATAAAATGGCTGGCTTCTCCAATATCATCTAACTCTGAATTAACTAATAATTTAGCCAATTGTATGTAACATACCAAATAAAAGCAAGCGGCAATGTCTAAGAATGCAACGCCATGTAACTGGCTCGTTAAGTCTCGAATTCCAGGGAATTACGTTAATGTCTGCGGGTCTTATTGACGTTAGTGGCTCGAGCGCAACTCGGAGGAGAGAAAACTATCTGAAGCTTTCTTTGTTGGAGTCCAGGTATGTTTTACAAGAA
The DNA here is from genome assembly GCF_964638095.1 of Poromitra crassiceps. Classification (NCBI taxonomy): domain Eukaryota; kingdom Metazoa; phylum Chordata; class Actinopteri; order Beryciformes; family Melamphaidae; genus Poromitra; species Poromitra crassiceps. Next base: position 86,042 of record NW_028152024.1, read on the forward strand.
AGTGCTCGTCATTGTCGACGATAACGTTATCTGACCTGGCTAACAGTGGATACTCGATTGCTTGCCGTGTACTGGCTCAAAGTAGTAGGCTACGTTTTTTATTTTACCCCTGCACTGTCCGCTCCAAAAACAACTCTCTTATTTTGCGCCGTGACCGCCGGAAGTGTTAAAAGGACCCGGAAGAATTTGGCCCACTGTAAGGTCTGAACATAAGGTGAATAGGACAGCACATAGTGTGTTAGAGTGGAACTGTGTCTGTCTGACCACCACAGCAACCAATCAGTACCTGCAGGCTGCAGTATGATCAGATACGAGGCTGCTGTGTCCAGAAGATCCAGAGCCATGAGACACTCCTTGAACAGGTCCTTGGGGTTCCCCACGGCAGCAAACAGGTGATTCCACAGGGCATCCTCCGTCTTCCTTGCACAGTGGACGATGGTCTGGAGGAAGAGGGGGAACTTGTGATGAACTTGGCCACGTTGGGCAGCAGCGGGTCGGGGATGGGCTCCTGCGACGTGGCCTCTTCCTCCAGCACCACAGGCACCATCAGCTCCATGACGTGGGAGGAGTAGGGGAGGGAGGCACAGGACTGGGCCAGCAACACCTGGGTGGAGAGGCAGCATGGAGAAGAGTGTAAGTGTACTGTTATCAGGGTTCCTACACATCTTCTATGACAAAATGCCATACTGTTCTTTTTCCACACCTTGATCTGTTTTGAAGATTTTGTCTGGCGTTTAATATGATTGATGCAGAGACATCTTGACGCTGCTAACTAGCTCATAGATGCTGCTTGAACAGGTCGCACTTGAAAATGAGATCTAGGTCTCAAGGTGATTCACCTGTATAAATAAAGGTTAAATAAAATAATAAATATCACTGGATAGATCAGAGGTGGGCAACATTTAGTTCCTGAGGGCCATCCTGACTTACATCAAGTAAGTGAAGGACCACACATTGGAGATCATACCTGCCAACACTCCTGATTTTCACGGGAGTCTCCCTATTTTTAACCCTCTCTCCCGTTGTGATTATTCTTGCTAATCTCCTGATACAATAGGGATACAAATCCAATGGCTGGAGCAGATAAGATTTATTAACATAATTCTGCCTTTTATTGAGTTTTTGGTGGTCGTTTTGTTTTTCTTTGAGTCCGGCCCGCGGGCCTTAGTTTGCCCATGTGTGCATTAAATGGTACTTTTACAAGCCATCCCTCTGCAGAGCAGAAAGGAGAACTACTGGGCTCACCAAATGGTGTTGATAGCTCTGTGGTTGTCCCCTGAATGTATGAAGGCATACGCTTTGATCCAGACAGAGAGCCAGTCCAGGCTGGGGATACTCTGAATCACATCCATAGTCATAGACGCCACCTCAGCTCCCTTCACTGACAGAGAGAGGAGGCCTAGAGGAAACAAGATGAGAGAGAGCTTTCCACTATCTGCTGAAGCACAAAAGAGACAAAACATAGAAACACAAGAGACAGAGCAGGTACAATACAAACTCCAAGACAGAGGGCCAGAGCGTGTGTGTGTGTGTGTGTGTGTGTGTGTGTGTGTGTGTGGTGTGTGGGTGGGTGTGTGTGTGTGGGTGTGTGTGGGTGAGCCTAGCCAAGAGCCTAAAGCAGGGATACTCAACTTGCTTTGCCCGGGGGCCACTTTCGTGAAATGATAGAAGGCCAGGGGCCAGTTAATAAACAAACTATATATACATTTTTCTGTAGCGGATTGTAGGTTTTTGGGGTGTCAGCCGGAGTTTAGTCTGACAATCTTGTGCACACTGGATAGTTAGTTAGGTTAAGTTAGTTAGGTTAAGTACATACATAAGTGCCTGGGTATAGCGAGCAGGCAATTTGACAATTTAGCAGCTAAATCATAGATTATTGAAAGATATTGAAAAAAAGAATTGCACAATTCCATCGCGGGCCACACAGGGGGCGCCGGCGCCATGTGGCCCGCGGGCCGCAAATTGAGTATCACTGGCCCTAAACGGTATAGATCAGCGGTTCCCAACCTTTTCTGCGTCAAGGCCCACTTGAAAATCTCAGAAATGTTTGTGGCCGCCTACCAACAGGAGGGTCGCAGGTTCGCACCCCCGTGTTACCTCCGACTTGGTCGGGCGTCCATACAGGCACTATTGGCTGGTGTCTGTGGGATGGAAAGCCGGATTCGGGGTGTGTGTCCTGGTCGCTGCACTAGCGCCTCCTCTGGTCGGTCAGGGCGCCTGGTCGGGGTGGAAGGGAACTGGTGGGAATAGCGTGATCCTCCCACGTGCTACGTCCTGCCGGTGAAGCTCCCCGCTGTCAGGTGAAAAGAAGCGGCTGGCAACTGCGCATGTGTTCGGAGGAAGCATGGTGCTAGTCTACGGCTCTCCCCAGATCGGCAGAGGGTGGCGCAGCAACAGGGGCAGCAGGGGGAAAATTTGTCAAACATAATTTGGGAGAAAATGGGGGAAATCAGGGGGAGGGAGAATGTGTTTTTTTTTTGGCCCCATCTGACCGTAAACAGTACGGAGGCCAAAATGTGTTCTCACAGCACTTTTTATTTTAACAATAAAAATAGTTGTCCATCAGCAGCACACAGAAAGCAGAAACTAAAAGTGAGGGGCTGTCTGCAATAGGCTAATTAACAAATCATTAATTAAATAATTGACTACAAATTAAATTGCGGCATCATTCAACAATGGAGAAATGCATTCTCATACTAATAATAAGTATGAGAAAAATTAAAGACAAAAGATTAAAATGTTTTGGAAATGATTTGGCAGCCCACTTGCAAAACCTTCGTGGCCCACTGGTTGTGAATGGCTGGTATAGAGAGAGAAGATCAACTTAAGATATCTGACTTCAGCAAGGAAGTGCTGTAAGCAGTAAGCAAGCCAAAGCAGGAGGGAGGCGTCTCTGTGGACATGCATACCGATGATGGCGTCCAGGGCGAGGGGACACTGCCTCAGGACCTCTTTGTAGCTGGTCACCGCAGAGCGTTCCTGACCAGCCTTCCTGTACAGGTTGGCTAGCATCATGTTGATCTGAGGCAAGGGGGAGAAATCATCTCAAATCTCTATGAAAACTGGAAGGTGGATTATGTCAAAGATGATCAGCCCAATTATTTTGCTCAATATTGTGATCATTATATTCTCAATTCTTCACTGATCAGTACTAGGGCCCAGACGGAATCTGTGCACGCAGAACTCTGCCGATTCTGTTTGGGCCTGCTGATCAGTCTTGTCACAATGCGTGTGTGTGTGCGCCCTTATGACACCACTTTTGACATAATCACTGATGACATCACATCATTAGCTAATTAACCTAATTAAACACCCTTTACACACCCTGAAGGTTTCAGCCAGATCGCACGTAAAACAGCATAGCTGTGGCCGAACACAGAACTTGAACCAGACAGAACCCACATACTTCATTCGATATATAGATAGATAGAAGGCACACAGTGAATGAAGATCAAGGTAGGTTAGGCAGCCTACTGTACCTTTGGAGTTCTCTGTCTGGAAGGAATCCCATCAAGCACTGCAATAGCATCTTTGTCCAGTTTCAGGATGGTGTAGCACTCCAGCTATCTTGTATTTCACTTCAATCTCTGAGGGCAAACTCTGAAAGACAACAATACAGGTGAGCTTCAAAGTTGCAAGGCACTGTAGACCACAAAGACAATAGCAATGGAGAATAAATACTACTGCATATTATATTTTTTGTAGTTGTGCACATTAGGCACTCAGGAACATTCTTATTTTTTTCTGAATTTTCTCCCCAATTGCACTTGGCCCATTCCCCTTGCTGTCTTGGTCGTTGCTCCACCCCCTCTGCCGATCTGGGGAGCGTTGTAGACTAGCACATGCTTCCTCCGATACATGTGCAGTACTAGCCAGACGCTTATTGTCAGCTGACAGGGAGGGGTTTCACCGGCAGGACGTAGCACGTGGGTGGATCACGCTATTCCCCCCAATTCTCCTCCACCCCAAACAGGCGCCACGATCGACCAGAGGAGGCACTAGTGCAGCGACCAAGACTGATACCCCACCGGCCTCCCACCTGCAGACACGGCCAATTGTGTCTGTTGGAACGTCCGACCAAGCTGGAAGTACCAGTGCCGCAAATAGAGGGTATGCATGTGATGTCACAGTGGCAGAAGTCACTGTGGGGTCACACCCACTGAGTAACAGCAAGACTGAGCTTGAATGCAGTAATCAGCCTAGATAACTGACACCTGCTGCTCAGGGAGGAACTCATTTTGACACTCATTCCCGATTGAGGGGGTGTGTTCCAGTGGGTGTGCATACCCTCTATTGAACCTGGGTCTCCGTGGTTGTAGGAGAGTGCTTTTAGCTCTACACTACCCAGATACCCAGATAGAAATTATAATAATAAAAATAATAATAATAATAATAATAATAATAGTAATAATAAATAATAATAATAATAAATAATAATAATAATAATAATAATAATAAAGAGAACATATGGTAGCATGGGTTGATTACAGTTTCAGATTGATAGGTTTTACATGACATACCTGTGCCTGTATGTTGGACGCTCCCCCAACATTAGAAGTACGAACTTTAGATGTTTTGCTGAGGACCTTCTTCTGCTGCAGGGCCATGCTGTATTTGCAGGCAGCATTGCGGTACTCCTTATCATGGAAGATGGCATCGGCGTGGTAAACCAACAGTTGGTACTTCTGGGATGGCGAGAACAGCTCTCTGTAGTCAAAGAGATCCAGACAATATAAATGAATGCAGAAAAATGTATCTGTGTCATGGCAGCAGCAAACAGCAATAGACTACAGCAGGGAGAAAACACAATTAGCCTAAACATGGGATATAAACAAGATAGCAAAATGTGGTTATAGAAACATGTGCAACTGACAACTAAAATGAATAAAGAAATGATAGAAGAACAAATGTTTAATTAGCCCTCCCCCCCCCCCCCTTCCCCCAATAAAAAATACAAAATAAAGGTCCAGAGCACTGGGATGCAACAAGCAATCCAGGATAGTTGATATAGCACATTGTTGTGTGTGGACACCCTGCTTGGACAGGAAGCATTGTCAGGGTTCCCACTCTTTTCTAGAAATCATTTTCCAGGACTTATTCCAGGACCTTTTCAGTGATGATCTAGCTGGTATGACAGAGAGGGATACAAGATGTTCTTCTCTGTGGATGTCTGATTTAATAGATTGTGCAGTCTATGGCTATATAACTTAGCAATAAAATAATCTCTTACATGCTTAGAGATGATGACAAAGTTATCATAGAATAAACACACCTGCAGAGGTACATAGCGATGGAAGTTAGACTTTTAAGATGGGATGTGTTCTTGGGTAAACCTAATAAAAACTACCACAGTCACCAGCCAGCAGTCCCTAATATTTACATTTGAAGGATAATGCAACTTACATCATTCTGAGTTTTGGTCAGTTGTAATGCCATTTAACCTGCATGTGCTATCATGTGACGTGACTTTGTGGTGCGTTCACAGTGTTTCCACAACATAACAGAGAGAAGCCTATTCAAAATACTCTTGTTTATGAACTACCATTTGAACGTTTAGATCCTGAACATACTTTAGCCCTTTCAGATGGCAATGTTATCCGTTTTGATGAGCTCTGATAGATAGCCTAGTAGAACATGCTCAGCTAAAGGAAAATATGGGCATGGTGAAATAATCATCCAGGACAACACAAGCTTTTCCAGAACATTTTACTATTTGTCTCATTTCCCATGTGTTCTCCTGACTGGAAAATTAGTCAACAATGTCCCAGTTTTTAAATGCAAAAGTTAAATACCCACAGTTACGAGTAGAGCATATTAGAGGAACATAGGAGTGTCTTTCAGTCAAAGCGAACCACTTTAGACCACAGACAGTCTATGAGCCAGTCCCAGACAGTCTATGAAGATCTTTGTTGTCTGTCTACACTCACTGTAAGTGGAGAGTAAAACATCTGGTCAGAAAAGTCCTTTCTTTCATGGTGCTAATCTAACTTCTAATGAATGAGGCAACAATGAAATTAAACGCTATGTTCATGTTTTACTGGGGACCCTAAAGGACACCAGGCACTATACGTTGCTCTACTTTACCATGGCCATTTGACTTTGCAGTATTCCCTGGAACTTAGATAGCGTTATAGATAGCGTTAGCTATAACGTTAGCTTGATACAACAGTATACTAAACCGTTTACATTGTGGAAGAAAATATGTGAAGAGAACGTATCCCATAACGTTTAGACACGTTTGAGCAGAAAACTTCAAGCTAAATTAGCTTGCAGCTGACATCATTGAAACCCTGTGTAGGCTACTGTGTAGTTTGCGTTCATGTTGAGGTTATTATGGGTGGCTAACTGGCTGGCCTACTACGTTATGTGCTATATAATAACCAACTAACGCTAACGATACTATGCTGTCACTCGCTAAATATGAGCAAATACAACAGAGATGACTATTCAGCAAATAGACGGAGCGCGCTAACGCTGCTAAGCTAACGTTACTCACAGGTTGTTATTGCTCATCGTCAGTAACAAACTGCTCATGATCCGGACATTGGAATGAAGTCCAGCACAGCCATGTCCCGTACATGATCTATTACATTCATTTTGAATCGCGCTGAGGGTTTACTAAAAGTTTGTGGCTTGTAAACAGCTAACGCTAGCTAGCTTACAGCTCCAGTCGTGTGACGTATTAATATGGCGTTTTCCCCCAGCAACATCCCAGCAACGATGGGCGTGGCCTATTTTATGCAGCGTCTCCATTTGCCATAAGCATGAGCGCCTGGCCAATCCCGGCGCTTGAATGCGGCATATATTTGAAAGTTTTAGCGGAAAGTTTTCAGGTGCTAGCTTTTTTTGACGCAAGCAGTCGACACACTGGACTCGCTCCGTCAATTGAACACTACAGTGAACGAAGAACTAGAAGGATACACCGCCCAGAGACGACACCGCCTACCCTTTCAAGGTAAGAATGCACGTTCTTTTCCACCGTAGAAAAATATGACAAAGTTACTTCTGTGTTTAACTGTGCACGTCTGGTTCCAAACTGCCTAACATAATTCAGCTTGAAGGTAACGTTAACGTGACACAGATTCCTTTCACCCGGCCTTGCACATTGGTGACCATATTAACCGTTTTAAACTCAAAATGCTCGCTGATCAAGTCAATTGCCCGTCAAGTAGGTTCTAACCCGTTCGAGTGTTGTGTATCGAGAGACTGGCGCTCCATTTAAAAATCTAGTAATTTTAATGTGGGCTTGGTTATTATCTGTAGCCTCGCCCTCGACGAGGCTATAGGTTAATGTTACGGCCTTGCACATTGGTGACGTCTTTTCAAAATGCTCGCTGATCAAGTCAATTGCCCGTCAAGTAGGTTCTAACGCACTCTCGGAGTGCTGTGCTTGGAGTGCAGTGCTCGTTGCAACCCTATTTATGTCGATGGTTGCAACACTGTTGTGTATCGAGAGAGACTGACGCTCCATTTAAAAAATCTAGCAATTTTAACGTGGGCTTATCTCTAGCCTCGACGAGGCTATAGGTTACCTGCAAAAGTAAATACGGATTATTAAGACATTTTCTGAATTGCTACCATCCGCTCTTCAGCACCGATTTTCAACTTTTGTAACGGTTCACCTGTTATTCTTACACAGTTGTGATTTTATTGACATAAAGTCCTACTGTTTCAACCGAATTTACGGTAACAGTAACGACTTGTAAAAGGCCACTCATGTCATCCTATGCCGACGACACACAGCTTTACCTTTCCTTCCCCCCCTCTGATACTTCAATTGGGTCACGGATCTCTGCCTGCCTGAAAGACGTTGGTGTCTGGATGGCGGATCACCACCTCAAACTCAACCCTGGAAAAACCGAGATCATCTTCCTCCCTGCCAAAGAATCCCCCCTGACTGACCTCTCCATATCCATTGACAACCACACCGTAACTCCATCTCAAACAGCTAAAAACCTGGGAGTGATCCTTGACCACCAACTCACCTTCTCTGCCTACATTGCCGCAACAGCACGCTCCTGCCGGTTCTCCCTCTTCAATATTCGCAAGATCCGCCCATTTCTCACCAGAGAAGCTACACAAATTCTCGTACAGGCACTGGTACTGTCACGCATTGACTACTGCAACGTCCTTTTGGCAGGCCTCCCTGCCTCTGAAATACTTCCTCTTCAGCTCATTCAGAACACAGCAGCCCGTCTGGTCTACAACTTACCTAGATTTTCCCATGTCACCCCCCTTTTCCCATGTCACCCCCCTTTTCCCATGTCACCCCCCTTTTCCCATGTCACCCCCCTTTTCCGAGAGCTTCATTGACTTCCCATCCTAGCACACATCAAATTCAAAACTCTGGCACTAGCTTTCAAGGCCGTTCACCAAACAGCCCCCTCATACTTACAGTCTATGGTCACTTTTCAAACCTCTCACCGCCCACTCCGCCCCTCTACTAGTGCAGGACGTCTCGCCCCTCCCCTGCTACGTGGGCTCAGAAGCCGCTCTCGGTCGAGACTTTTCTCCTACCTGGCCCCAAAATGGTGGAATGAACTTCCCCCGGACATCAGGACTGCTGCATCACTCCCCATTTTCCGCAGGAAACTTAAAACTCACCTCTTCAGACTTTATATTGACTCTTCCTGAATTCCCTCCCTTCCCTCTGCCTGCTTTCCATGTGTTTGTAATTGAATTTTCTGTTTCTTATATGATGGCTCCTTTAACTGTTCTCACCTTTAATCTCCCCTTTTATATTGGCTTCTCATATTTTTACTACTGTTTTTCTATTTGATCTATTCATGTTATTGTGTGCTGTATATGATCATGATGTAAGTCGCTTTGGATAAAGGCGTCTGCTAAATACCAATAAAGTAAAGTAAAGTATGTTGGATTATTAACGACTCTCACTACTTATGAAGTTATAATAACATTATAACTAAAGTTCGGGAACAAGGCCATGCCACAACTAACCACTCAGTCAATCATTCAATCAGGCAATCCCTTGCTCCGCCCGGATTCAATCATTCGCTCCACCTATATATACGCCCCAAACCAAGATCCTTTCTCTCGTCTCAAGACCAAACTCATTCTGAGTTTCACTCCAAGACAGACAACACGAAACTTCAGCTCTTACCTGACTGTCATGGAATCCACGTTCCAGTTCCACCTCTCTGACAGCAACGAATTGCTTGGCGTCGGCGAGGACCCACACAGGTTTCATCTCACTTGCAAATGCAATGCTGCCGACGAGCCTCCGGTCCGTCGTTCCGACCTGCCGCCTCGTCTTCGCTCGGAGATTCACAAGCCTTCCCAACGGTATGCCCAAACCATGGCTCAAACCTACAGCAGTGCCAACGCTACTACTAGCCATCTAGTAGCCACACAAGGCAATCATCGCCGTTTAGCCGACGCGGCCAAACTCACGGTAATCCAGTCTCATCTCAATCCACACACACACATCATGCCGACGACAAACGTCAACAACGGGACAACTGCCATCCGTAAAAACAAGGTACCATTTCATCGCAGTGATCACTGCAAAAAGTTTGGTTGCTAACCAAACTTCATCAATCAACAACGTCATCATCCAGCACCCAAAGCCACCGGGCGCTTCCGGCAACACCACGGCGATCCCGGATGACGTCATCACGCTGACCGACGCTGCAGCGCGGTCAAAGAACTTTTATGGAAAGAACTGAAAGCTCCATATTGCCCCATTGCAACATCAGCGCCCAGCAGCCTCCGCCATTTTTTATTTTTGGAAGCGTGACAGCGCCAAAAGAACCTCGCACAGGCTCGCAGTGGTCAGCTGCGGTAGCGCGGGCCCCTATAAGCAGCCTCTCTAAACAGTAACTCAACGGGAGAACACTCTAAATTTCGTGGATTCACATCTTTTCTGGGCGTACTGTAAATCTTGATTGAAGTGGTGTAGTGCAGGGATGTAAAACAACAACCATATTGTGGAAACTAAGCAAAATTTTTCGTTTTTTTCTTTTAGTTTTTTCAAGATAAATAGTAAATGCAAAGGACCCGAGGTTAAAACCACGGCAACGCACTTCTGACGGAGTGGACGACAGCCGCATTAGCTATTTATCTTGAAAAAACTAAACAAAGAAAACGAAAAATTTTGCTTAGTTTCCACAATATGGTTGTTGTTTTACATCCCTGCACTACACCACTTCAATCAAGATTTGCAGTACGCCCAGAAAAGATGTGAATCCACGAAATTTAGAGTGTTCTCCCGTTGAGTTACTGTTTAGAGAGGCTGATTATAGGGGCCCGCGCTACCGCAGCTGACCACTGCGAGGCGCATTCTGTTTCCAAAAATGGCCGGAGTTTCGTCTCTTTCCTTCCATGCTCTTTGGCGCGGTGCAGCTTCTTATTATTATTATTATAGTTTTCCGGCAGACTTGATGCCTTACGGCACACTGCTGCCTCTCACTGGTCGGAAATATTACTGTTTATGGTGTTTTATGGTGTGAATTCAAGAACTGCCAGCACAGTCCTTGCATGATTCCCAGCAGCGTTGGGGTTAACTCATTACAAAGTAACATATTACACGTAATATATTATTTTAGCAGTAACTCAGTAATGTAACTTATTACTTATAGGATTTCAGTAATATATACCAGTTACTTCATCAGTAACTCAAGTTACAAATTGAGTTGCATTTTATTAAATCAAAGCACATAGTTTATACAATAATTTCCTAATCAAACCGTTGTCTTATGCAAATAACCAACCATTATAGATGACAATAACAATAGGAAGAATAACTTGCCCAACACTGATTCTCAGTGGATTCAGCAGGCTCTTCATTGTTAGTCTTTGTGCCCAGGCTTAGTGTGAGGGATCAGCCGAGCGGCATTTTGATGAACGGGCCGCTCACTGGGTGGCAGCGGCGTTCGAACCCTATGGAGCCCAAGTGGTGCGAGGTGTGAGTGTCTGCTCTAGCTGGCTTGACTCCGTTTGCATTTGGAGAACTGAGACAGTTCACACAATTTTGACACGACACGTATATATTATACATCAGACTCTCGGGCTAGTTCTGCTCTCACTCAGAATATCAAAATATAAGCGATGTGATGTATAGTTTCGGGATGTTAATGTTGTTGGCACAGCTCATACTATTAACTATGGGTGGCAAATGAAGTCACGTTGACTCGTCCTATACAGCAGCATACAGCCTTTTTCTTTCTCGTGCGTAACATTTACATTCCATGAATACACGTTTCACAGTTGTACACAGTTGCACACAGTCCATCTTCATGTTTTCCACTCTTTCCAAGTCCCATGCCAGTCCAGCGTCGCAGACGGCAGCCATTCCTGCAGCCATTCTGGCAGCCTCAGTCAGGAGGGCGAGAATGCCCCCCCCCCCCGTGCCTGCTCCCTCTGTTTCTGCTTTGTCTAACCTCATTGCTTCAATTCTCTCATCCCTATGTCCGCAGGCTGCACTATCACCCCATGCACATGCACCCCCTCATCCCAACATCCTTTCTTCTTCCCTTCCTTCTGCCAGTGTTAACATCAACCCACCGGCTACTGCGGTTCCTTCAGCCTCCATAACAGTTGCTCCGATCAACTCATTTCCTACTAACCTGTCCTTTTTCCCCTCCCTCCCCCAAACCCTCCCCCCTCCCCTTCCCCATCACCCAAATGTATTTAATTCCGTTTAGCTCTGCACCCTCAACCACAGCACCACCTGCAACCGGTTTTGCAACAATTCCACCATCAGCCAGCTTTCCAGCATTCTCCACAGCGCCACCTACAGCCAGCTTCCCAGCATTCTCTTCAGCCCCACCTGCAGCCAGCCTATTCACCCTTACCACCGCTCAACCTCCAGTTCAACCCACAGCACCACGCCCAATTCCAGTCTCATCCACCCTCAGGTAGCAGATAATAACTGGTAACTACATGGCCCTCGCTGAACTACTCCAACCCTCCACATTCCACCATCATGCTTCCAGAGAATTACAAAGCAACATTGGACCCATCCTACTCAAAACACCCTCACCCCACCCGCTCCAGAGAACGGACACCTACCCTTACTACCTTACCAAACATTCAGCATGAATGCCAAGCATCCCTGCACACCAATCAACATCAACACCTTATACAATGCCTTTTAACAACACCCAGACCCTAAATTCGTCAAACTTCCTCATTTTCAGTTTCTCTCACGATTTCCAGCCAGGCATCCAGGTCATCTCAGAACCTTCAGTCAGCTACCTCCTTGCTGCTACATGTACCAAATGCCAACTCCTCGCCCTGCTCAGACACCTCGTCTACGCCATCCCCATCATTCCCCAAGGATGATCCTCCCTCTCCCACCTCCTGTACATAGCCGCTTCAGCATATCACAGCTACATCTGCGACGACATCTGACCAGCCCATCTCCCGCTGTGTTGAAGCTTGTTGGGGGTGGATGGAGATCGTCCGTTATCCTGGGACACCGAGCCCAGCGGGCTCCCTCCCAGGATGCGATCTTCATCCACGACGACCTCGACGACATCTGACGAGCCATCTGCTGCTGCGTTGAAGCTCGCCGCGGGTGGATGGAGATCGTCCGTTATCCTGGGACACCGAGCCCAGCGGGCTCCCTCCCAGGATGCGATCTTCATCCACGACGACATCTGACCACATTGCCAATTTGCCATAGACAACGCTTGTAAAACGGAGACATGGCAATAGCAATACTGCCCCTCCTGGAACGGCACATCGTTTTCTACGATGATCTCACGCAACCTGGACATCCAGCTGTTCACCGATGCAAAACCATACATCGGATTCACCGGCTACCACGGAGGGAGGTGGAGCGCATCCGACTGGCCACCTGAGTTCGCTCTACTCTCCCCCTCAGCCGCTATCCACAAGTTGGATCCCATCTTGGTTGCAGCACTTCTTTGGGGGCACAAGTGGTCATCTACATAGACAACACAGCAGTAGTCAACATCATCATCTTGCAAATCACACATTACCTTATCCCGATCTCAGCCCAGCATCAATTCATCATCCGTACCGCTCACATTTCCAGTTACAAAACTCCATCACTGATTCTCCGACCAGTGTCTCATTCCAGAAATTCAAACTCTACTTCAGTCTCCGACTAATTCCAGTTCCAATTTAGCCCCCATCTTCAACTAAAACTCGCAGCTGCAGCACCTGACCTCAGCATCCTGACAAGCCATCCTCAACAACCTAGCTCCCAGAACATCGTCATCATACCCCACAGGATGGACTTGCTTCAAGTCCGTCCTCACACGTTACAACTTATCGTTTCCTTTATCGGACGTCTTCACCATCTGAACTTCATCACCTACGCCCATTCCTCTCTTCACATCAGAACTTTCGTGATCCACATCTACTTCAATAGCATCAATTCCCCTGTCAACTACTCACTGGCGCCTACGTCCTGCCATCTCCCTTTCCCTCATCAGCCTGCGGAAAGGCAGAGCCACGATTAACTTCAACACTTAACATCAACACCCTCCGCACAGGGTACTCATCCCCGTCTCCAACGCAACCCTCAGATCCACGTTTCTTCAGACGTTCAGAATTCAACTCAACCACGTCCATCTCCAATCCACCTCGACATGCAAGTCTTTCCGACCTTACAATTCATACTTCCGACATCATCTACAAACTCAAAATCCGATCGACTCGGAACCTCACATCCCATCTTCCCGTAAGTCCTCTCAAAATCAGGAATATCGCCTGAATTATATTCTGGCCACTCTTTCCGCATCGGAGCTGCATCTTCAGCCTCCAGGCAAGGTATCCCTGATCACACCATCAAAGTCCTAGGCCGTTGGTCATCCCAAGCCTACCACAGCTACATCCATAGCAACCTCAGTGACGTCCGTAATGCCCATGCTCATCTCAGCCAATGAAGTTCTTTTGGGGATAAGATGGAGCCATCAAGACCATGAAGATTCCATCGCCGAGGCAGTTCCCCCATCCAGAGTCTCACTCCCTGGTTCCTCGAGACATCTACTCATACTTCCTCCAAGTCATCCATTCATTCCTCATCCGCTCACCCCCTCATCCCTTCATCCCTCATCCCTTCATCCCTTCATCCCTCATTCCTTCATCCCTCATCCCATCACCCCCTCCCCCCATCCCTTCCCTCATCCCTCACCCCCTTATCCCTCATCCCTTCATCCCTCATCCCTTCATCCCTCATCCCATCAACCCCTCCCCCCATCCCTTCCCCCATCCCTTCATCCCCATTCTCCCTAACAAACTATCAGTTATTTGTGGCTTGGTCATAGTTAGTGAAATGAAGTTATAATAACATTATAACTAAAGTTCGGGAACAAGGCCATGCCACAACTAACCACTCAGTCAATCATTCAATCAGGCAATCCCTTGCTCCGCCCGGATTCAATCATTCGCTCCACCTATATATACGCCCCAAACCAAGATCCTTTCTCTCGTCTCAAGACCAAACTCATCCCTCCCACCCAACCCCTTAATCTTCTATCTCAGCCTAGGAACCACCAGGGATAAGATGGAGCCATCAAGACCATGAAGATTCCATCGCCGAGGCAGTTCCCCCATCCAGAGTCTCACTCCCTGGTTCCTCGAGACATCTACTCATACTTCCTCCAAGTCATCCATTCATTCCTCATCCGCTCACCCCCTCATCCCTTCATCCCTCATCCCTTCATCCCTCATTCCTTCATCCCTCATCCCATCACCCCCTCCCCCCATCCCTTCCCTCATCCCTCACCCCCTTATCCCTCATCCCTTCATCCCTCATCCCCTCATCCCTTCATCCCTCATCCCATCAACCCCTCCCCCCATCCCTTCCCCCATCCCTTCATCCCCATTCTCCCTAACAAACTATCAGTTATTTGTGGCTTGGTCATAGTTAGTGAAATTCCTTTTGTCCACTTGTTTTACAGCTCCCTCGATCTTCACAGTCAACTTCCCATCAAAGCTGTCTGTCAGTCTGTCACCATGGTCTATAAGAATGTAAGTGATTCAGGGTCGGTTACTGTCACAGCACACAACATGATAAATCATGTAGGCTAATATACAACAGTGGTTCTCAACCTGTGGTTGGGGGACCAGAAGGGGTCCTCAGTGAGTTTTCAGCAAATTGATGAATTGTTCCACTTCAGCATTATTTTATTTACAAGCAGTTCTCACAGTGTAGAATAATGACTATAGGGTATTTTGTTGTCTCTGCCTAAATAGTTTATTTGCAAATCTAATAAAGACTCAGATTTGGGTCAGAGCTAAAATGTCATCAAATTAGGGGTCCTTGATATGAAAAAGGTTGAGAATCACTGACAGACAACTGCACTCCTCCACCGCTCTTGTGTAGGCTATGTTTGTACTTTCATGTAGCTACTTTATTTTGAGTGATTTTAATTGATTTAGGCTAAAGTCGCTTTGTATACGTTTCTGTGTATAGGCTACTATGGATGTAACATGTGGACAGGGTTTATTGTGAGGAAGACGTCCTTCTTGTAACAAATAGAAATGCAGTGGAGGTGTTTGTCATTGTGCTGTTGTTTTTCCCTCATCAGAGACGTGCCAGGAGGTCCGACAAGGACTCTTTCATCCTGCGTGAGTGTCCTTGTGGATGGACAAAGGTGACCAGTGCCAGGGGCCTGGTTGTCCACCAAGGAAGGAAGAAGTGCCAGGTAGAGAACAGACAGACACAAAGTTATGAACCAACATGCGTTGTGTTGAACTTATTAACAGTATGTCTGACTTTGAGTGACATTCAATTGTACTTTCAGAAGGCCGGACCAGTCAACCAAAAACGGGTTCAACCCATGCGTGCATGCGTGCATACCAAAGCGTGGTACCCACTTCCCCCTGTAGCAGAGATGAAGACAGCTGATGTGAAGCAGGACAGGGACATGCCACAGCTGTGCGCTGAAGACGTTGAAGACATTTATGCCTATATGCACCTCCTTGAGGTAATTCATGCTGTCAGCCACAGTTTAATTTCTTAAATTCAGGAGGAACCAACATGTCATGGGACTACAATCTAATTCCACCCTGATTAGTTTATTTTGAGCTGCTATGCTCTTTCTTTGCCATTGGAGTGTGTATTTTATATTGATATATATTTGTTGTGTGTCCACAGGTGCAGCAGGCCGTGCGACCCAATTACATGGAGGGGTACCAAATCAATGAACAGATGAGAGCCAAGGTGGTGGACTGGATGATCGGGCTTCACTCCCACTTTGCTCTGCATCAGGAGACATTGTACCTTGCCGTCGCCATCCTGGACCGTTTCCTACAGGTACACAACTGTTTTAGAAGTGTTCTCGTTTCTCTTTCTGTGAACTAGCTTTCTGTGAACTAGCTTTCTGTGAACTAGCTTTCTGTGAACTAGCTAACACTATTCTTAATGTGCTGCAGGTCAAGCAAGTGCCTCCTACTAAGCTGCAGCTTGTAGGAGTGACGGCCATGCTGCTCGCCTGCAAGTACGAGGAGATCTACAGTCCTCCGATTGCAGAATGTGCCAACATGACCGACAACACCGTCACAAAGGCCCAGATTCGGCGGATGGAGCGGCTGATATTGAGGACACTCAATTTCGATCTGGGACGACCTCTGCCGCTGCACTTCCTCAGCAGGGCTTCAAAAGCTGCGAACGTGAGTCTTGTCTACTAAATACCTCCCAACACCATACACGTAATGAATAGAAGGATTCATTTGGGCTGGTTACCAGGCTAATAGTTTAGGTCATCAGGGCTCTCAAAGTGACTGTCTGTTTTCTGTCTTGTCTAGTCTCCTATAGAGACACAAATGCTGGCGACATACTTCATGGAGTTGAGTCTCCCCGATTACAACCTGGTGCACTACCGGCCATCAGAGATCGCGGCTGCATCTCTCTGCTTCTCCCAGCTGTTGCTGGATGGACGGTCCTGGGTGAGTTGACTGACGTCTATAGAAATAGATTGAAAGGCTGACTGAAGCAAGTCAACATGAGTTTGATAATAAGACACATTACATGACTTCAAGAATGAACTAACACATGAGTGAGTTGATCTCTCCTGTTTTGTGTTGCAGGCTCCCACTCAGCATCACTGTTCGGGTTATGACGAGGCCCACCTCAGGCCCATCATGTGGCGCATCGGCAGAAATGTGATGGCTGCCAATGAGGGGGAATTGGGCTTCATGGTGAGTTGGTTGCCAACAACATTCAAAAATTCCAAATAATTCTTCTGTTGGCTAAGTTCCTTATGTATAGATGCATGTCCCATCAATTCAAAAAGTGGCACCTTCTATGTTTCAGAAAGCTATTTACATGTTTCACAAAGCTATTTACATGTTTCACAAAGCTATTTACATGTTTCACAAACTATTTACATGTTTCACAAAGCTATTTACATGTTTCACAAAGCTATTTACATGTTTCACAAGTTTCACAAAACTATTTACATGTTTCACAAAGCTATTTACATGTTTCACAAGTTTCACAAAACTATTTACATGTTTCACAAAGCTATTTACATGTTTCACAAGTTTCACAAAACTATTTACATGTTTCACAAAGCTATTTACATGTTTCACAAAGCTATTTACATGCACAATGTTGTTAACAAAATGTCCTCAATGGAGAATGATAATGAAACAAAGGGAATGGACAGCGTTATGGTCAAGCCTAGCATGTTGAGTTTAAAGTGGTCTTAAACAATATAGTGTTGTTTGTAACATGTATACCCCTGCCTATTAATAAGGTTTAGAAAAGTCTCCTACAAACGCTGAATACAAAAAACATTCATTAATAAAGGCTAAGTCCAGCACAGGCAAGGACACTTGTGACTATTTTGGCTGAACAGAAAAGATAGAAGCATCTTTTGCCGGTAGTGAAAATCCTACCTTGGGGATTTCTAAATACCCTGGTATAGAGTAATACCCTGGTGTACAGTAATAGCTCAATACTGCCCAAGCCTAGTTATTAGTGACCTAATGCCTTTTTGTATTTCCCTCCAGATGGTCAGGAAGAAGTACGCACGCAGTGAGATGATGGAGATCAGCCTCCTTCCTGAGCTCTACAACTAACTCTTCCCAACAAGACACATGGCCCTCCTATGCCAACGCCCACCAGTGGTACCAGGACAACATGCCCCCATGCTCAGTATGACTGCCCCACACACACACACACACAGAGCGCTGTCCAATGGCTACTGCGCCCCTTCCCCTCATGTGAACAGCCCACGGCCAGCCACTGTTCTCTACGCTGAGCCCAAGTCCTCTGACTCATTACTACAGACACACACATATGAGGAACCTTTCTGAAGACGGCCTGTTATGACTCATTACTACAGACACACACATATGAGGAAGCTTTCTGAAGACAGTCTGTTATGACTCATTACTACAGACACACACATATGAGGAACCTTTCTGAAGACAGCCACTGTTCTCTGTTATGACTCAAGTTCACAAGTCTGTGCTGCACTATTTAATTTCAGCCATGTTCTGTTCTGACTTGTTTCTTTTAGGCATAGTTTTAATATGCAAATGTTTTTTATAAGATGGTCAAAAACCACATACTTATTTTTTTATTACAGTGCAGCTAAATATGAGGCTATATTAATTATTGCTGTGCCTTATTTTTTTTATATGATCCTTTGATAGATTGTTACTGATCAAACTGAGTTCTATAGTTAAGATCAAATATGAATGCCAATCAATGGCAATAGTTCCTCCATGAAACTGTTCATAACAAGGTCTGTGGATTATCTTGAGTAACCGGGTCATGATTTCTGAAAAGAGACAATGCTGTTGAGTTTTTCAAATGTTTTTCTTTGGCACTTTGAGCGCCACAAACTGAGTGCCATCCACTTCCATTGTATTGGAGAGAAGGCAGAAGCTCTGCGGCCGATATCTCCAAAACTCAAGCAAATAACACAAAACGATATAGATGGATAAATAGCACTATAGGTGAGAGGGAAAATGTATTTTGGATTTTAGGGTGAGCTGTCCCTTTAACGCGTTACATTTAGATACCCACCTGACTTAATGCACGTGTGCAGCACATTGAGGTAATGCTGTTTCATCTGGCGTCTCATGTGCTCTGTGTTGTAAACATTTGCTATACTGACAAGGTAGCACCTCTGTCCAGCTGTAAGGGCTGGGTGCTGAAACAACAACGCATGTGATTAGACCCCGGACTGCAACCTATAGGCTACAGCAGTGGTTTTCAAAGTGGGGTCCGGCCCAGAATGTACGGCTATGTTGGTCATGGCTGGGTTTCATGCACTTTATGTAATAAAACATCTAAAAGCAAAAATCTTATCAAATGGGGGTCTGTGGTTCGGGGAGGCCCACCTCCCCTGAAAACCTCTGCTGTAGGCAAATTACCTCCTTCAAACCATGTTGGCACTGTGACAGTAAAAATGACAAGGACAAACAGCATCTGTCCAAGTCTGAGCTGCGTACCTGTAAGAAGGGCGTCATAATCATAGATGTGGGAATGTGTATGTTCCTCATCTGCTGACCGGCAGCAGACACCTTGGTGTGACGTGTTCCTCTGTGCAGCTGATGACCAGCTAAACATTCAAGGCCTGTCAAAGATGACATATTATTCCAATGTAAATAGTTTTTTTAATGTAAATATTTTGTATAAATGTATGTTTTGTATGTTTGTACAATGTTTTATATAAATGTGTTTTGTATGAATTCCCTAATTTGACTTTGTTTGAATTTTTTTAAAGGTCATTTTATTATTTAATTCCGAAAAACATGGTGAAAAATGATTTTGACAGTATTTTCTGATTTATGGAGTGATAAAAGGAGATATCCTCTGTAAAAACGTTTGTTTTAATATATCAACAAAATGAAATAAGAATTTTGAACCTGGCTTCATCCAATGTTCAGAGTTCTGTCCTGGAAATGTATGCAAATTAAGTAGATCATGCCTCATTTGCATATTTAAACATAACATCAGAAAACTTGTCATACAAAAGTAAATACTCAACTGGGGAAGTTTCATGCTCATATCAGTTTTTTCTTTTTACCATATTCACCTGTCATGTCTCACCTTCATTTTGGGCTAAGTGTTACAGCCATTTTTGAACTTTCCAATGTCCATTCCACTTGCCATAATACACAGGTAGGTTGGAGTGATCTTACACAGAGCCAATAACAAACTGATTCCACACAGTGATTGCAGTTTAGTCTGTTGTTTATTGTAGAGATGAGATGAACACACCAGTTTGTTTCCAATGCTGCTCTTGGCTGTGGTCTGGTGAGAACTGTGTGAGCTTCCCCTCACCTGTGCCTAACACAACTCTGTGATCCCATACCGCCACCAAGTGTCTAAAAATAATATTGCAAGATAATCTAAACAAAATAATATGACATGCCAACAATAAGCATAAATGACTCCTACAGTAAGGGTACCTCCAAAGTGCACATATTTAAACGGGTCATATCTGATGGTTGTATGTGAAATAACACTAGAAAACCACTGTATAGAGACATTACAGACAATTATATGAACACAACATGTTTAGAAGCAGAGATACACACACTTATTTGTGTGACGCTGCGACATGAAGTCCCCAGACTTCGACACCTGAATTTACATTGATCCAATAATGATATGTTATAGTATGTTATTTACATGTCCCTAGTGAGCACATTAAACCTTGAATCATTACTATTGCAATTTGTTCTGGGTCAAACCACAGATTGACTGAACTATATGCATTAATGATGAAGTTTAAACCAGTGTAGTGCAGTATCTGACTCCTGAAAGGCTTATAAAGACCAATGTGACCTCTTTTCCTCATTTAGAGAAGGAAATACTTTTAGGCTAATTAACCGACAGGGACAACTGATAGACACAAGTATGTATCCAACATAAGAATCAATGTGAAAGCTTTATTTTTTGACAGGAGAAAATAGAAATGACAGTTAATCACTGACAACTAGTCTCTTGGGAGCAAAAATGTAACACTACATACAGTGTTCCTTAATGTGTATGTCTCAACTGACATATGAATAAACACATTTCTTGGTCTGGGAAAGTATTCAGATGTTGTGCTATGGTACCCTACAATATAGGTATGTTGACACTATGGTTACACAGAGCTCAACAAAGAACACTCACTAAAAGGTTGTTGACACAGGCTTTCAAAAGAGCAAATCACTCATCGTATTATGTCTGTCATCTGTTAACAATTTTTGGAAGGATGACTTGAGAGTGAGCTGTGCTGCTGCTGCTTCTCCCCTGTGGCTTCTTCGTCCTGGATCCCACATCTTCCTCTGCATGTGCCTTCAACCTACACCTGTCTTTAAGCACATGGTCCCCATGCCTTCTTATGGCTATGGAACTCTGACCTAGACGATACAAGATACAAAATGCACTGTGAGAGATATATTTTATATCTCTTTGTTTACATTTAGATACACACCTGACTTAAAGGGACAGCTCACCCTAAAATCCAAAATACATATTTTTCCTCTCACCTGTAGTGCTATTTATCCATCTATATCATTGTGTGTTAGTTGCCTGAGTTTTGGAGATATTGGCCGTAGAGATTGCTGGCTTCTCTCCAATACAATATAACTGGATGGCACTCGGCTTGTGGTGCTCGAAGCACCCAAAAATTACATTTGAAAAACTCAACATCATTGTCTCTTCCCAGAAATCATGACCCGATTACTCAAGATAATCCACAGACCTTGTTGTGAGCAGTTTCATGGAGGAACTATTTTCTTTTGTACGAACTAGCTAGCAGCTAGCGGGTGTAGTTCGGTCAAAAGAAAATAGTTCCTCAACGAAACTGTTCATAACAAGGTCTGTGGATTATTTTGAGTAACCGGGTCATGATTTCTGAAAAGAGACAATGCTGTTGAGTTTTTCAAATGTATTTATTTGGCACTTTGAGCCCCACAAACTGAGTGCCATCCAGTTCCATTGTATTGGAGAGAAGGCAGAAGCTCTGCGGCCGATATCTCCAAAACTCAAGCAAATAACACAAAACGATATAGATGGATAAATAGCACTACAGGTGAGAGGGAAAATTTATTTTGGATTGTAGGGTGAGCTGTCCCTTTAATGCTTTACATTTAGATACCCACCTGACTTAATGCACGTGTGCAGCACATTGAGGTAATGCTGTTTCATCTGGCGTCTCATGTGCTCTGTGCTGTAAACATTTGCTATACTGACAAGGTAGCACCTCTGTCCAGCTGTAAGGGCTGGGTGCTGAAACAACAACGCATGTGATTAGACCCCGGACTGCAACCATTAGCCTATAGGGGGGGGAAAAATTTGAGGTTTTTTTCCCCCCTTTTTTAGCCATATTTAGAGTAATATATCATTTTAAATCAACATTAGGATTATACTGTTGTGATGTCATTATTCAGTATATTCTCTTTCATGTCACCACCTGCTCAGCTCTCCTGTCAACATAATTGTAACTAACAAACTGTTTTAGCCAAATTCATATCAAAATGACACCTACAAACACAGGTACACAACCCAAGCCGTACACAACACACAAAGTCATCATCGATAATAAAAAAAACATACAGAGGGACATTTATTCCCGATAGGAACGATTGAAAAATAAAATAAAATATATTATGTTGTTTTTAACTTTACACCACCTCTTTTTGTTACTTATTGGGTCATGAAACTGAAACCATGCATATAGCCACCTGCATACCTGACTTCGGGAGCTTGGCAATTGGCATCATGCATGATTAGCCAGTAGCATCCCAACGTGTCACACAGGTAACATTACTTAAGAGACAGACTAGACACTTACTTTCTTGGTTGTTGCTAAAAAATCTGTCAGTGTCACTCACTGTCTGTCGTTCACTCGCTCACTGTCTCGCAGCTCGCTCACCTTCAATTATCTCGCCAGGCAGACAGAGAGTCATCACTCACCACCATGCTGCTGCTCTCTCGGAATCAAGTTACCGCGGACGCGGCGTCAGATGACTTCCTGCCTGACCTGCCATTCGTTTTAAAATAAAAGCGATCCCGTGTTTTTCATGCTTTTCCATGCAGATTGTTTTATAAAAAAAAAAAAAAAAAAAAAAAAAAAAAAAAATCCCTCTGAAATATTAGGGGAGGTCCGGACCTCCCCGTTCTCATAGCTAGTTACGGCCATGCCTTCATCATTGTCACTTTACATCAAATGAAAAATAAACACATTTATTTGTTTTTACATTTTTATTTCAAGTGCAGAAAACACGACACACTTTACATTGAAATATTAAAACACACCAGTGCATTTACAAGCAATAGAAGCACACAATGATAGAAGAATCTGGTCATTCATGTTCACAATATATAGATCCTTCCTTCTCATTCACAGTATACAGTATATAACTCTTGAAAAGATAATCTGCTAAAAAGGCTTATAGTGGGGCAGATTAGCAAAATGATTGTGCACTTTGTGAAAGAAGCACTAAACTTGGTACACATGTAGCCAAAGGCAATCAAAAAATATTTGGATATGGAGCCATCATGGATTTGTAATCTGTCGCCCGTGGCAACCATTTATTTCAAAATGGCCACCAGATAACCACTATAATTTTGCATTTGGTAATAAAAGCACCAGATTTGGTAAACATGTAGCTAAAGGCATTCCAAAATGATTTGAACATTTGGTCCCCATGGATTTTCAATATGTCACACTTTTTTTTTTCAAAATGGCCGCCCAGGTAACCAAAACCGTTGTGCTTTTTGTGACGAAAGCACCAGATTTGGTACACATGTTGCCCAAGTTATTCTAAAAATATTCAGTGTGTCACCAATGACAACTATTGTTTCAAAATGAATGCTAGATGACCACAACAATTGTGATTTGTGTTAAAGACATTAGTTTCACTTTTTTAGGCTTTTGGACCTGTAAGCTACTTGTAGGGGAGGCCACGTAGAGGCTGTCTTTGTCTCCCCCAATGTTATTGTTTTTGTATTTTTTTATGTATTTTTTGTATTTCTATATATTTTTTTATATTTTATTATTTTTTTGTGTTTTTCATTTTTTCATTTTTTTCGTTTTTTATTTTTTTGATAACGGCAATGATAAAGATAACAATATGAAAGTAGTAATTGCAATAAAACATTGTGTAGATTATTGTGATGTGGATGATATTGGTTTCACATCATATTTTATGATTCAGAACTTGAATCAGGAAATTCAGAATTGCTCAGAGACCATAACTCAATACTCGAAACAAGTCATAACATTGATTTGACAAACCTAGGATCTAACGTTATCACAGGAAAGTCTATTCAGCACTCCCCTTCACAGTAACAGAGAGCTGTGCAGTCTAATGCTGCTTTTTTGCACTTGCACTGCCTAACACAACCCTTTTTGCATTTACAAGAGACAAGTTCAGGGCTGGAATGGCCTGCATCTGGTAGGCATGTCCAGAAGGGTTCATAGTACCCCTCGGATGTCTGTGACCATCCCCATCCACATGGTGAAGGTAGTTTTGGTGTGGATACCAGCATCTGACCCCACACATGGCCTCCTTGATACACTGCTCTCTTTACATGCTCCTCTAAGGCAGCTTTTGTTGGAGGGATTGAGAGCACATTGTGCCTCTTCACAAACATCTTCTTTCTTGCTTTGTCTATTTCTTGACATGTGCTGGTTCAGTCATAAAGAAGGATAACAAACCTCTCGATTGTGGCCATTACCTCCTGTGGTATGTCATCTGGGGCAGAAGATAGTGTCAGCAGGGCATGTGTCAGCTCTGGAAAGACAGCCCAGACAGCCCACCCTGTCTTCTTCCCGTGGCCAGCAAAGCTTGATACAGTGTCGCAGCCCGTCAATGCGTGGAACATCGGAAGTGCACGTGCCTTTTCAGGTCCCAGCCCTGCTGCAATCTCATGGGCTGCGAGGTATCGGAAGTTCAGGCTCTCTGCAGAAGAAGCAGGTGTCTTGTCTCATTTCAGAAGGGCTTGATGATTGGGACCTTGTGCGCTTGTATTCTGTCTGTGGGTCAGGACTTTCACTGTCTGTTCCCAGTGCTCGCTTTTGTGCTCTTTGGAGCTTGGTTGCATTGTACTTGAGCCTACATGTTTTATGGTAGCGAGCTTGGTTTGCAACCATTGTTGCTTCAATACCTTGGCCCTCATCTAGTCTCTCAAGTGTGAATGTTGAAGGGAGCTGGCGAAGTTCTTTGAACTGGATCAAATGCTCTGCAAGTGATCTGTACCCACTACCCTTGTCTTGTCGTTTGGACTGCAAAGGACATGTTAATGCCTCTTCCTTGTGTTCTTGGCAGATAACACAGAGCTTCCAGTCAGTCTTGTCTGCACGAGAGGTTGATGGTCCTTGACCATCGACTTCCACAAGTTTGAAGTTCTTTGACATTTTCTTGGATTCTTGCAGTAAGTCTTTTGTTTCTCTCTTATAGAGGCACATCTATGTATGGGATTCAACTAGGTTTGGATGTGAAAATTGACCTACACCTAGCCCGATCGTTCATCCAATGCCATTTAATTCCTGTGCGATCTGTACACCATCCGGGTAACTATGAAAGTCATGCAAAGCCCCATTACCCTTGGCTCGGCTCTCCTGCGCTGGCACATCCTGTCAATTCAGGTGCGGCTATCTAACTACATCTAAATATACATAATATTAACTAGATCTGGGGCTAAAATTAGATAGCATTTAGGAAACTAAACTACACTACTAGCCTACTGTGAACTAGTGGATACAGAAAGTATAGCATTAAAGCATAGTGTATTTAGCTGACATTGAACCCCATGCTGAGTTTCACAGCAGTGGTGTCACCAGTGTGCCCTGGCTGTGTTTTGACATCCACTCTATTCAAATAATTTTGGAATGCCCTTGGCTACATCGGTCCCAAATTTGATGTTTTAATCGCAAAATGCTCCATATTTGTGGTTATCTGGCAGCCATTTTGAAAAAAAAAGGTTGCCATGGGTGACATATTGAAAATCCATGAGGGCTCAATATCCAAATCATCTTGGAATGCCTTTAGCTACATGTGTACCACATTTGGTGCATTTATTACAAAATGCTCAATTGTTGTGGTTATTTGGTGGCCATTTTGAATTAAATGGTTGCCATGGGCGACAGATTGAAAATTCATGATGGCTCCATATCCAAATCTTTTTTGATTGCCTTTGGCTACATGTGTACCAAGTTTAGTGCTTCTTTCACAAAGTGCACAATCCTTATGAAATTTCTAGCTAACACCCCACTATTAACTCATTGAATGCCAATGACGACAGCTGTCGTCAATTCAAATACTGACGTAGAGTGCCAAAGACGACGATTGTCGTCAATTGCGTTTTTTGACGGTGGGACGTGGATCAATCCCTGATACATCTCTGGTACAACTATTGTAGCTATTGGAGGTCTATAACCTATTTTACAGAACCCTTAGGTGGCGACAGTGCTCTCCACATAACAGAAAGGCAAGGAAAAAACAAAGAAGAAGTCGTTATGGAAACGGAAATCGCATCGCATCCGTATGCATCGATATGCTGAAGCACGTTACTGCAGCTGTGCCTGCAGCAGCCAATCTGCTCCCACAATTGAGCCGCTCCGTGTCGGTTGCGACAGCACAGCCGCACATCCACACCGTGCAGTTGTTATTATTCTCAACTGGAAGCATCGTTGCCGGTGACAAACACACGCGGAACGCTGTAAAAAAAATGGATGTTGCGCACCCTTCACTGTGCGCACAGCAAACTCAGCAGAGAGCCACCACAGACAGGAGGAGGAGTGTGCAGTTGAGGCGAGGCGGGGCGGGGCGGGGGGGGGCACGCAGAGCAGCACGCAACACCCAGACAGACCCAGGCAGCAGGACAGGATTGACAAACGCAAGCCAGAATATCCGATGCCCACCAGCAGCAAATCAAGACCAGCAAGAAGCTGCAACCAGCAGCGCACGCAGGGGCCAGCGCTGCTGGTTGTAGCTAAAAATATTATTCTGCCAAACAAAATTCCCTGGCCTAAACTGTTTTATTGAAGGAAATTATTTTTGAGGTGTGACTACATTAGAAAAGATTAGCTTCAGAGTCAGTGATGTGCTTGAAATGTTTAATTTCACAAAAGGCCAATTATCTCAGCTTCTAGAAAAAAATTGCTGTTTTTGGATGAATCAAGCTATCTTCTCCGGCTCATAACTAAAGAACGGAAAATGGGATCAATAAACTTTTTTTTGCAGATGATAGAATAGAGTCTCATCGTTCTTTGTGCGTGTTCAGTGTTTACATAGTAATATCACACAATATTCTGTGGGCCTCGAGAAATCACTGAAAACGCTCTGAAACTCTGGCACTGGGAGCGTCCATTCTCCAAAAGTGGCTGGCACTCAATGAGTTAAATGTAAATACAAATGCAAAGATAATGGAAGAGTTTGCTTGAAGTTGAAAGGTTGTTTAGTTACTAAAGGAAAGCCCAACCTTTTCTAATTCAAGGTCACTTCTGATTGTTAAAACATTTCCGAGGACCACCTTCCCAAATACATGATAGCTTATCATTCTGACGTGAGAGGTCCTCCGCATCCCACTAGGTGGTGCTCTGAGGCCCACCAGTGGGCTGCAGCCCAGTGGTTGAGAAACACTAGTTCAGTACACCACAGAGAGTGTGTTCACGCCTTCAGACTCTGTAGAGATCCACTGCCTAGCCAATGAGCCTGAAAAACAACAACAACAACAACACATTAGTAAGTTAACCAATTTGCAAAGTGTTTTGCAGATTAGTGTAGCCTATTGTCTATTAAAAAAAAAAAAAAAAAATCTGAGTTGTGGTTGTGGTCAGTAGCATAATGTAAACATGTCATCCGAATGACACTGGCACTCCACCGGCCAAGTTTAATCAAAATCAGACCAGCAGTGTAGCAATCACGGCTTTTCAAAGTTTGACATTTTGAGCCAGTTGTAATGACAAGAGCTGCTCAGTGCTCACCCAGCATCACTGTTGGGTCTGTTGAAGTTGACAGCAGCATCCTGGACCTCCTCCTGTCTCTGGGGCTGAGCTGATTGGATGGCAGAGTCGAGAGGATCCGCCTCCTGTCTCTGGGGCTGAGCTGATTGGCCGGCAGAGTCGAGAGGATCCTCCTCCTGTCTCTGGGGCTGAGCCAATTGGATGAGGGAGTAGAGAGGATCCTCCTCCTGTCTCTGGGGCTGAGCCAATTGGATGAGGGAGTAGAGAGGATCCTCCTCCTGTCTCTGGGGCTGAGCCAATTGGATGAGGGAGTAGAGAGGATCCTCCTTGTTCTCAGAGAAGGGGATGCTGCTGTAGTAGTGAAGCTCAGGCTGCTCTGTTGGTTTGCTCTGTGCAGCAAGGATGGGGCTCTGGCCTACAGCTGAGATGGTGTCATATACATGACCAGGCTGGTTTGACTGATGGGTAGAGAACATAGAATATGAATATATATATATATATATATATATATATATATATATATATATATATATATATATATATATATATATATATATATATATATATATATATATATATATATATATATATATATATATAACTGCAGTGACCATACAAATAAAGGAAAATATATTTCTGTGGCACTAGTAAGATATTTATGACAGACCAATTTAAGAAATAAGAGCAAGGGAGAAAAGGTGTAACATTTCCTAAACAATGTTTATATTTTTGCAATGGACTTGTTTAATTACTGTACTTAACCTGCACAGAGTTGCCTGTTGTCCCAGGTCCAGGGGGTTGAGTGGAGGTCCTCTTTCTTCTGATTAGTGTAACAAATGAATGAATGAATGCATGACTAAATTAATGAATACATTTTAGACAAGAGATTGAATGTCATTGTTCTGAAACAGAGCACAGCTCACCTCATCCACAGGAAGACAGAGAGGAGTATGACAGCCAGGAGAACAGCAGCGGTTCCTGCAGCTGCTGCTATTGTCCATGTCCACGTCCATGTCCCTGTGTCTGTGATCCAATGAAATGTGAATTAGGTGGATTTTCTTTTTAAGTTAATTTATTGATGTTAAAGCGTAAAGTTGTCCATCACTAGAACAGATTTCTGTCACTTGGACTCCAGAAAGACTGTAGATGCCTGATTGATCTACAAATCACTTCCATACAATACCAAATCTAATCTGTCCCATTTACTGTATTTCTCACATTATTCCAGTGGTGGAGCATCTACCTGCATGCATTCATCTTCAGCAAAGGTAATAATAGATTTAAGATCTTGATTTCCAGTCTTCTTGAAACAGATATACTTAACATCATTGCTGCAAGTCAATGTCACTGACCTGCTACATACTGTTTCACCAGAGGACTCACTTTTTGAAGGGTCTGGCTTGATATTAGCTTTATACAGATGTTAATAAAATATCCACCAGTCAGAAAGAAATATGTTGTTATTGTGTAAGTGATGTAATATGTTTGTGATTCTTAATGTGATACCGTAATAAGGAACAATTGTGAAGTTCAAATGCAAAATAACCTATACCTGTAACACCTAAACACTCCTCATCAAATATCTTAAAGCCGTACTCACCTGTGACAGTGAGCGTATCTTCAGGGGAGTTGATGTGTTGGAGGGTTGTGACACCACAGGAGTAGGTTCCTGCATGCTGCCTGCTGCCTGGGTCCAGAACCAGGTGTTTGTGCTGGCTCTCTGGTGAGGTCAGAGGTCGTCTGTTGTAGTACCAGATATAGGTGGTGTTGTCAGCCAGAGGACAGCTGGTGCTACAGGTCAGTGTTACTGTCTGGCCCTCTGTCACCACAGCAGATGGAGTCACCTGAACCTTCAGGGCTGAGAGATGGTTAGACTGATCACTCAGTGTTAAAGATATAATATTTCAATCAGGAGAAAATTATGGAAGGATGTTCTTATTTCATGATTGAAATCACAGATGAGTCTAGAATTCACAGAAAGGCTCACAATGAGCCCCCATCAGGAAATGATGCTCATTAGAAGATAAAATGACACAACAAAAATGAAGACTTACCTGTCACAATTAAAGTGACTCCAGGAGCACCAGATTTTTGCTTTTCCCGGTCATCTATTAGGAATTTGAATGTGTATTCTGCTGAGTCACTTTTTGTCAGGTTTGTGATTCTGAGGATGTGGTGGTTCTCCATGTTGTCATGATACACATGACGTGCATCTTCTATCAGACTTTCACTAAGCACCATGCCAGGTTTCCTTATACTATAACCTAATTTAGGCTTGGACTGCTGGTCACTGGGATATGAGTAATCACTAGAAATGTCCACTGAAGAGCCTTCCAGCGCACAGATTCTCCTGAAATATAGATGAAAGACTAAAAGTGAAATCTCACTTTGAATGATTGAATATCACTTTTAAATATAATACTTGCATTCGATAATCTGTGAAGAGAACAGGAAGGGGAAATGACATGTGACAAAGGGCTGGACTTGAACGCAGGATGTCACAGTTAATATAGTATGTGCCTTAACCACAGAGCCACCAGGATGCCCCAAATCCTTGTTTTATTCACCCCATTGTTTTTTCCAATTCTGCCATTGCCAATTCCAGATGTGCTCACAGTACCCAGACCCCCTGTGGACGGAGGAGGGAGTGAGGAGTTTTTCCTGGAGAGCATAACACATGCAGATGCGCACACTCTCCACCCTAACCTGCTAATATCTTTATAAAACAAAACAATAGTTAAATCTATAGCACTTCACCAAAAAAAATCTTATTTTGTACATGATCTCACACATATCCAAAAACACACATAAAAACAAATCTGCAAACTCAGTTTGCAGACATTAATTTACTTTGACAGTTATTGATAATTGTCTTGAGGTAAGTTGTGGACCAGTGATCTCATCGGAACAGAACCATTGGATCTGTAGGCTACTCTTACAGATCCATGACATCACTCGTCCATAACCTAACTCAAATCAACTCTCAATGGCTGGGTTTCCCAAAAGCTTCTTTGCGCTAAGAAGCTAATTTAACCCTTCTTAAGGCCTCCTTAAGAAGCAAACGCGTTTCCCAATTGCTTCTTTACGAAGGCATGCGTTTCCCAAAAGCTTCTTAGCGCTAAGAAGCTTCTTTGACCCTTCTTAAGGCTCCCCTAAGAAGCCAACGAAGCCAACGTGTTTCCCGATTGCTTCTTAGCCTAAAATTATCTTCCAATTATCTTCCGTTAAGAAGGCTGCGTTTCCCAAAAGCTTCTTAGCGCTAAGATGATCTTTCGTTAAGAAGGTTTTGTAAGAAGGGTCTGGGGCATTCTTAACACCTTCTTAATGACAAAACACTGGCAGATCCAGCCGCGTCAGGCAAAAGGAGATACTTGTGTCCACTGTTCCTCTTGTGTTTTTCCCTTTTTCCTTTCTTTCATGCACCCTTTAGTGTTTAAAATTGGGGAACACTTGAAAATCTCCCCTCTATGTATGGTTACTTGTGTTTTAAATGTTTTACCATAGGCTATATTCCTCTAATCAGAATGGATTCCTTTTATAATGTTGTGGATTTATATAGCACCTTTCACAGAACCCAAGGTTGCTTAAATTCTGTAGTGTTTCTCTGTTTTGTTGTATGCTGTGTATATAAAGCAATTTGAACTGCAGTCCATGTCTGAAATAAATAATGTTTAATAAAGTTTAACATGACCATGATTAGGTTATTCTACAACAGTGTTTCTCAACCACTGGGTCGTGGCCCACTGGTGGGCTCAGAGTGCCATCAAGTGGGCCGCAGAGGCCCTCTCACATCGAGATGGTGGACAGCTCCAGTTAAGATGCTTCTTAAGAGCCTTCTATTTTATTTTTTTTTCTCTTCTGTTAAGAAGGCGTTTGGGAAACACTTCTTTGGAGCCTTCTTAACTCCTTAAGAAGCTTCTTAACTCTTAAGAAGCTTCTTTGTTGGGAAACTCAGCCAATATCTGTCAAACTGAATGCAAAACTGTCTACAGTTGTCGGATATGTATGAGATATCATGTACAAAATACAGTAAAAAAGCATTGTTTTTTGGTGAAGTGCTCCGCAATGATATTAATCTCATAAGTATGGTGTGACAAGGAAAAACACATAATAATGGGCGGCTGTGGCTCGTCATCCACTAATCAGAATTAGGGCTGCAACTAATGATTATTTTCATAATCGATTAATCTGTTGATTATTTTCTCGATTAATCGATTAGTTGTTTGGTCTATAAAATGTCAGAAAATGGCGTTTCCAAAGCCGAAGATGACTTCCTCAAAATGTCTTGTTTTGTCCACAACCCAAAGATATTCACTTTACTCTCATAGAGGAGTAAAGAAACCAGAAAATATTCACTTTAAAGAAGCTGGAATCAGAGAATTTTGACTTTTTTCTTAAAAAGTTACTCAAAACGATTAATCCATGATCAAAATAGTTGTCGATTAATTTTCTGTCGATCGACTAATCGATTAATCAATTAATTGTTGCAGCTGTAATCAGAATGTCAGTGGTTTGATTTTCGGCTCCTCCTCGAAGTCTCCTTGGGAAAGATACCGAACCTGACCAGCAGGCACGGAGTGCATAATCGGGCACGTCGGGCTGCGGGCAAATGCCCGGTGGCCTGGCCTGGCCTAAAAAAAAAAGAAAAAAATGTTTGGTGCCCACAGTCAGGCCACTCACTGAACAGCAGGCCAGGTGCCGCCTACTGGTTTACTAGTGGTTTTATTACTTTATTCAGGGTTAAAGTGGGTGCATCTCATTGTAAAATTGGACTCGGCCCAAATTGGGCTTCAAACGGCCCAAATTGGAAACGGCCCAAATCTGGCTTCAAACGGCCCAGATTGGGCTTCAAACGGCCCAAATTGGGCTTCAAATGGCCCAAATCTGGCTTCAAACAGCCCAAATTGGGCTTCAAACGGCCCCAATTTTTCGACGCCGGCACGCACGTCGGCCCGTATCGGCCTGGCCTGCTTGGTATCTAATGCCCGGCCTGAATTATGATCCCAGTCCGCCCCTGCTGACCAGGACTCATTCCCCCCTTCACTCCCGCAGACACGGCCGACCATGTCTGTAGGAACGTCTGTCCAACCTGGAAGTATCGTGACCAGGCATTGAACCTGGGTCTCTGTGGTGATAGCAGAGTGCTTTTACCTCTACTGCCCAGACACCCCTCAGATCAGATTTTTTACTGTCTTTTAAACATTGCAGACTAATCAAACAAAGGTTTCATAGCAGAAGTTATGCAGTACTGTGAGTTGTTTCATACTCACAGACTGCAGGAGAGCGTAAATCCTTATGGTCTGTTACAGCACAGGAGAAGCTGTCAACAGAGGAGCTGGAAGTAGAGATGACGTCGTCGTCTTTGAATTGTCCATTCTTGAACCAGGTGTAGGTGGGTTTGGGGTCAGTCAGAGTGCAGTTGGTGTTACGTCAGTTTGGCAAACTTTCCCTTTCTGGTAACACGAGTCACTTCAACATGTAGTTCTGTTGGGAGATGATGAATTTTCATCAGTTACATGGCAATTTCTTTTTAGAATTTTAAATTTCAATTAGATGTTTAACACATTGAGTGCCACAGCGCTTCAGTAAAATTGTCTGGAGCCTGTGCCAGATTCACTTCCATTCAGTTGAAAACAGCTATATAATTTTTTCTATTATGGCTATATTAACGGGGCTGGACTTTAATGAAACAGTGAACACTCCTGCTTCTTCCAAAGAAGAAATTTTGTTTCTAGACAGTTCCATTATGAAATGACAGCCTCTCAAAAAAGTGCACTTTCAAGGGTTTTCTGTCATTTTTTTTAACTTTCCAAGATATAGTCCCTTTTATGAATACCTTTTGCACTCTAATTTCGAGCACATTCACTGACTCTGGCTGGTGTTTTCTGATGTGGTGGCGTGTGGTGTGGTTTCTGTGCAGCCTGTGTGCCACACACCCCTCTCCCCCCCCCCCCCCCCTCTCCACCTCTGAGCTGCGGGCTCCTCCCACACGCACAGAGTTTGTTTTCTCGACTCCGTTTTTGCCCCGGACAGATCCCAGCGCCCATCAAGGAAATGATGCGCGCTGGCAAACGCGACTGAACGAAAAGGCTTGGCCGTTCGGCTTCGGATGCTGGCTTTCTAGGAAATCGTGTGGAGATAGATAGAAGCATAAGAGCTCAGTTGTGAGCGCGGATGCAGCCGAGCCCACTCTCCGCTGTAGTGTAGACAGAGCAATATATACGGCTCTGGCAGAAAGCATGCATCGGTTTCCACTTTGATCACAGCTTTCTCCGCTGTCTCCTGTACAAAGTAAAGGATCTGAGGTGGGTGGAGCAGCTCCTGTGACGATGTTTAAGGTGGCGCCGTGTGATCCCTTGAAGGGATTCATGCTCACTGGCTGGGTACGACCTTAAACAGCAGAATTATGGAATAATATGAATTATGATTTTAGGACGTCCACAGACGTCCTTGGCACTCCTCGTTACTTTTTTTTAGGACGTCCACAGACGTCCTTGGCACTCAATGTGTTAACGTGAAATAGCAAAGCAGGCTTATAAAAACATGACAGGAAGTAATTGTGCCAGTAACAAAAGGTAAATGTTCTAATTTTGGGTTTTGCCAAAGGCTTGTGGAGAAGTCAAGTTCTGTTGATGTGGATGTAATTATTACTGTTTGCCCATAGAGGCTGATAAACATTCTAGATTATTTAATGCACTAAAATACTTGTGTGAGTTACTGAGTGAACAGGATGGATAACAGCTAGTCTCTAACCTGTGGGATATGTGATGGAGCAGGGCTGCTCAGAAGAACACATCCTCCCTTCAGCATAGGTCACACTAAAGCAGGCTGATGTGACAGAATCTGCAGGAAAAGAAACGACATACATTCTTATATTAATGAACTTCATTACAGTACTGGAGTGGAAACCTATAGGGGGGATACATTGCATTACAGCATTATATTAATGAGCATAATTTAACATTTATTTTATCACAATATTTCTTAGTCATAATTTAGGTTTTTCATCATAGCTATATACAGCCCTTTTATTATTTTTAAGAAAATATGTCTTTCTTGTTCCTTTATCATAATTCTCTAATGTCAAAGAAGTTATGAGCTAATGTCACCACTGACCCACTGAGACTTCAGGGGCTCTGAGCTGCTCGTAGCCTTTGACAGCACAGGAGTATCTGACTGCTTCCTCACTGCTGACCAGGTGTTGGTACCAGGGAGACCAGTCCTGATAGAGAAACACTCCATTCTTGTACCACATGTAGACTGGAGGCTTTTCAGTCAGATCACATCTGGTGCTACATATCAGTGTTACTCTCTTTCCCTCTGTCGCTGTGACAGGAATCACCTTCACCTGGAGGTCTGGAATAACAAATGACTGTTAATTGTACTGATATTATTCTCAAAGTAATAAATCACTGAGAAAGAAGCACTGTACCTCTAACAAGGAGAGAAATATCACTGGACCAATTCCATTCTGAGTTGTCAGTAGCTTCTCTGCAGCAGTATTTATTTGAATCAGTCTTTCTTAGATCATTGATTGTTAGGGTGGAGTTACTCTCTTTAGACTTATCATACATAACACGATCATCTACAGAGACCTCATTCTTCTGGCCCTCCCAGTCTACAGTATACCATATCTTGCTTGAAGTGGGATGTGTAACTGAGCAGGGCAGATCCACTGATGAGCCCTTCAAGGCACAGATGCTGTTCGCTTGTTCCAATCCTGAAACAGAAGCTGACATTATCAAAATATCTGGACAGATTTCTTCATCTAAAATCATGGCTTTATAGGCTATTTGAATGATGATAGCCTGCTGTGAATTAAGTGCACTTGAAAAAGTTCATTTTAACACTAGAAAGACCACAGCAGTCATTTTGACCTTTTTGAAATTTACATGTGCAATAACTTTGTTGAATTAAAAAAGTGCAACGCTGCTGCTAGCTGACTTTTCCTAAAAGTGTCTGTATTGGCATTTAAAATAGTTTGTATATGAATTACACAAAAGGCAAAGAAAATGTCATTTTTACCTAGAAAGACTATAGGCGGCTATTTTGACCTCACTGAATTTCTCAGGGGTTCTAGACCTATTTTTTAGTCTATATTTTCACATTTTGGTGTTGTTTTGTCTTTTTAAAATATATCTTAACACAGTAATTGCATTAATCTCTCAATTTGGTATTTATCATGAGAGATTATAGAGTTTGGAATCTAGTGGTCAAAATGACCACTTACGGTCGTTCACCTTGTTACTTCATTAGCAAAATCTTCAGATTATGACTTATATTTTCTAAGTAAGTCTCTTATTGAAAATGTGCTCTTCAATTGGCCAACATACCAAAAATCAATAAAACAAGCCTTAACACAGACAAAAGTCCCAAGACTATTAAGGGCCACATTGTACAGGTTAACTGATGTTGTCATGTTGTATCAACATCAACAACTTCTTCTGCAACTCCACTTTACAAATGATCATTATTTGACAAGAGATAAACACAATCACTTCATACCTGAGAGGCACAGCAAAGCCACAAACACACATCCAGCTTCTGCCAACAACATGGCCGCAGTCCTTCAACCTCCACAAAGATGACTGAAGAACAATATTTGAAGCGTCCGTATCACAAATCCATCATTCATGAAATGATTTGTCCAAATCAACAGCACTCTGCTGACAGAGTGAGTGAGGGCTGAGAATGTAGAAGTTGTGCTTTTGGACAGAGTCAGTGTGAGGGCTGTCTGCACAAAGCCTGCATCTCTGATCACACATTCACTTCCTTCCTCTTTACAGGAAGTTATTACCGTTCTTACTCAAATGAACCTCAAGAAAGGAAGCTAATAGATGTCAAAGTAGGCCTAACTCTCAAAGAGTAAACACGCACACAGGGCTCCAGGTTCAGTCATTTATTTATTATTGCATCAATTGTCATTGTAAATCACAATTCATATTCTGACAGAAAAGGGTTGTGTTATAGCTGCAGAGCATCAGTACTGGAAACTCTTTACTCATTTCTGTGTGTGTGTGTGTGTGTGTGTGTGTGTGTGTGTGTGTGTGTGTGTGTGTGTGTGTGTGTGTGTGTGTGTGTGTGTGTGCGTGCGTGGTTGATGATGTCCGTTTGTAGCACGGGAGATGATGTCATCAACCTACGTCATCAGTGGGACCAGGGATGTGTTACTGAACGGGCCTACCAGGCCCAGGGGCCCAAGAGCTCAGTGAGCCGATAACCACCTACTGAGGTGCCCTTGAGCAAGGCCCTTAACCCCGACCGCTGCAGTGGGGCTGCTCAGTGCACCAGCAGATGTGAACAGGGCGCTCCTGAAAAAGAGAGCATTGCTCTCAGTGAGACTCCCCTGAATAAATAAAGGTTAAAAAAGAATAATAACCCTCAGCCTCTTCGCAGGGCCACTGTGTATCTTGCCCATCTTGCCTGGGACCAAATGATCCCTTAGGGCCCCAACCCTTTATTTTTGAGAAAATGTTCCTTTATGTTTATTTCTTGTTATACCATGGTCTGGGTGAATACTCGATTCTGATTGGCTGCAAGGTGTCCATTAAAAAGTGATATTGTACAGTGATAATGGACACCTAGCTAAATGGTCTGTTCACCGTTCATATCAATGCGCCATAGTTTCAAGAGTGGTATCAAGAGAGCTGTTTGAGCTCTATACCCCCGTTAAGGGTTAATATGACAATTTTGGAACTTGAGAAAAAAATTGAGTCGGTCAAAGTAAGTATTTAAATCACCCCTGTGTGCTCAGTTTATCAAAAATAACTCTTATT
Organism: Poromitra crassiceps; assembly: GCF_964638095.1. NCBI lineage: Eukaryota > Metazoa > Chordata > Actinopteri > Beryciformes > Melamphaidae > Poromitra > Poromitra crassiceps. The sequence goes on from NW_028152024.1 coordinate 123,681, forward strand.
TACAATTTTGATTTTCGTTTCGGAGATTTTTTAACGTGCATGAGCGGGGGCGAGCCCGGCCTTTGACACAGAGAGAGAGAGAGAGAGAGAGAGAGAGAGAGAGAGAGAGAGAGAGAGAGAGAGAGAGAGAGAGAGAGAGAGAGAGAGAGAGAGAGAGAGAGAGAGAAAGAACTCATTTTCGTTTCGGAGATTCCCTCTCCTGAGAGAAGCCGGCTCTGTTCTGGTCAGCTGACAGAAACCGGGCTCTCAGCTGTCAACTGTCAAACCCCCTGTTTACACCCTGCAGCAACCAGCAGCCAGGCGCTCTGGGAGAGCGCGCGCTGCCTCTTATCACTGATACAAATCAAGTCAAGAGGAAATAGATGAGATCAACAAAAATAAAACAACGCAATGGGCAGTTAACGGCAACACACTGAGAGACGTCCTTGTACAAAACATACCTGGACTCCAACATACTGAAAGCAGATAGTTTTCACTCTACTCCTGCCTCGCGCCATTTACGTCTTATAAGACCCCGCAGACATTAACGCAATTCCCTGGAATGCGAGTTTAAACGACCCAGTTACATGGCGTTGCATTCTTAGACATTGCCGTTTTATTTTGTATGTTGTTACATAGGCTACGATTGGCGAAATTATTAGTTAGCTTGATTCTAGAATTGTGCCAGGTGAAGAAACTAAGCAGCCATTTTATCCAATGATAGCTTAATCTCGAGGGGACTATTTTGTCTCGCCGGTTCTCAACTCATATTCAAGGTTATGAAAACTAGATTTTGATTGCAAAATGCATGGAAATATAAATGAATGGTCTTGTTTTGTTTCTTTGGCAAGTGACCATGGTATAAGCGGGTTAATGCCCTTCGAGGTGTCCATTATCACTTTTTAAGGGACTTCGCGGAGGCAACCGGTCCTTGGCTGCGCCTCGGACCGGTTCACGCCTCTGCGTCGTCCCTTAAAAAGTGATAATGGACACCTCGTCGGGCATTAACCCTTACTTATTGTGCTCTTGGCTTTGAGTGTTCAGGTGCTGTGCTGTAAATCTAATGAGATGCAGGTGAATGTATGTCTTACAGGCAATGTACACCAGATGCGTACAGCTGGGTTGCGGATCCGGCAAAACTGCCGGATCGACTCTCGCCCATGTTAATAGATGGGCGATACATGTTGTACGGAAGAATTACTCACCTGTTCTATTTTTGTCGGATCCCGCATACGTCCATACAGATTACATGTACATGAGTGTTGGTCTGTTCGCAGCCGTACCGGAGTCGTACCGCATCTATTCCGGAGGCGGTGTACATTAGCCCTTAGTCAGGCCAGGATTAACAGTGTGGAACCCTAGGACATTGGTTCCCAAACTGTGGTCCATGGACCTTACTGTGGTCCATGGACATTTCCCCCCACCCCCCACAGAAAACAGTAAGTATAGATGTACGTTTTTACATATACACATTAACCCGGAGGAGTAGCCGGCTACCAAACAACAAATTACTAGTTTACACCATAGATTGACTTGAGCCTACAAACACCATTTTAGGCTTTACACATAAACACTGTATTACATTTGAATCCAACTCATACTCTACTCCCAGTAGCATCAGACAAAGCCCTAACTTCACTAGTTTAAAATAACAACTAGAATCATGGCTGAAATCCCAACAATCATGTAATCATTAAGAACCAATGCTAAACAGTGCATCTTTTATTTTATCTTTAATTTTGTTGGTGTTGTATTTTATGCTTTTTTACTTAAATTAGATTATGTACATGCATGTACATGCATGTGTATCAGATTTACATTGTAACTGTTTTATTGTGTTTTTGATTGTCCTTGTATCATCTAGGGACCCAGGGACTGCAGATGAAATTTAGCTTCTTAGCTAAGTCTGGGACAGTCTCTGACTGTCCATTGTCCCTGTCAAATAAAATAATGAAGAAAAAAGAAAATAAATATATCAAAGACACCTTGCTAAAATGTATTGTTTCCATCATAATTTTTCAAAGGCCTGAATGAAGACTAAACTGCAGGCTTAGACTGTAGGATTAGACTGCAGGCTTAGACTGTAGGCTTAGACTGCAGGCTTTGACTGTAGGCTTAGACTGCAGGCTTAGACTGCAGGCTTAGACTGTAGGCTTAGACTGTAGGCTTAGACTGTAGGCTTAGACTGCAGGCTTAGACTGCAGGCTTAGACTGTAGGCTTAGACTGCAGGCTTAGACTGCAGGCTTAGACTGTAGGCTTAGACTGCAGGCTTAGACTGCAGGCTTAGACTGCAGGCTTAGACTGCAGGCTTAGACTGCAGGCTTAGACTGCAGGCTTAGACTGTAGGCTTAGACTGCAGGCTTTGACTGTAGGATTAGACTGCAGGCTTAGACTGCAGGCTTAGACTGTAGGCTTAGACTGCAGGCTTAGACTGTAGGCTTAGACTGCAGGCTTAGTCTGCAGGCTTAGACTGTAGGCTTAGACTGTAGGCTTAGACTGCAGGCTTAGACTGTAGGATTAGACTGCAGGCTTAGACTGTAGGCTTAGACTGCAGGCTTAGACTGTAGGATTAGACTGCAGGCTTAGACTGTAGGATTAGACTGTAGGCTTAGACTGCAATGCCAAACCATTACAGAGCATGACTTAATCAAACAGACAGGCAGACAGACAGACAGACAGACAGACAGACAGACAGACAGACAGACAGACAAACAAACAACACATTACAGAGATCTAATGCAACTTCAGCACCACAGACAAGGCTCCATTCCACCAAAGACAAAGCTCAATAACTGTAGCAAGCAGTCACTTCAGGTGAGATGATGTGACAGTGGGACCTGCAGAAGGTGAAAGCAGCAGCACATTGAGACAATGGGATGAACCTGGACTTTAGTCCTGATGCAGCCCACCTCAATCAGCTGGACACCAACCATCCTTGTTCTGTCAGCTCCATGGCTCAGACTAAACTGTGCCCGGCTTGCCGGTTGGGTGGGCCTCATGTTTTTAAGCACTGTGATTGGCTTGAAGATCTGAACACGGCCAGCCAGCAAAGTTGGTGTAAAACTATCCAACTCAGTTGTTTTAAGCCACCAAATTCTTACTGCTCTGTATTTTTTTTCCAGACCGTCATCGGATGGCGTGGCCCACTGAATATATTGCAATGCTGTAGACTATTCATTATTATGGTTGTTATATCACATACCGCACGTCCAGTTCAAAGAGAAAACTTTTCCACAAGCATCAACTCGACCACTTCGTTCTAAAGTCATTTAAGTTGTGAAAACAATCTGTCACCCTGAGTCTACAGTTAGGGGCAGGGAAGATCTCTCACCCACAGTTAACTGGCAGGGTTAAGAAAAGCCTGACTGTGGTGAACACACTTGAGGAAGTAGTTTTCAGCCTGCCTTCTCAAAGTTCCCCCAGTGAACAGATTTTCTCTCACCACACAAAATGCTTGAACTGGACACATTCGAATGTGATCATGATTCTCATTATGCATATATTCTCTTAGTATTCAATATTAATTTTGGCCGTGGAGTATGGCTAATATATAAAGAAAATATGACAAAGCTTATAAACAACTGAATTTTAATGGGTGGTGCCCCACCAACAAGGCAGATTAGCTGGTGCCCCGAAGCACTCGCCTGATGCGATATATGAATAATCCAGCCCAGAGTCTAGTTGTTATTCTGGCCTAAATTGTGCGCTGTGAGGAGGGGGGAGGGGCTTTATGCATCCAGGTCCAGGGGCCTGTCATGTCATAATCCACCTATAAGTGGGACATCATCAGTCACCACTGGCCCACTCAAAGATTGTGGGACATGATGACATCATCAGTCACATCACTCAAAGATTGTGGGGCATGACATCATCAGTCACATCACTTGATGATTGTGGGGCATGACATCATCAGTCGGGGGCAGTTGATGTATTTAGAGAAAAAAGTTTTAGAGAAAAAAAATGGCCTGTTTGTCGACGGACAACAGATGACGCAAGGTTCAAGCGGGGGTATGCTTGGCGTCCAAACTGCAGTATAGAGGAAAAGAGGACACCGTACCCAGACCTGAGTTTTATGTGTGTGTAGTCATGCTTATAGTCATGATGTCGGGGGACTCAATATAGATAAACTGATTTATTCTATTATGCAAATCCATTGAGTCCCCTATACGTTTTTAGCTCTTTTTGCAACTGTTGCGCCTGTTGCTTAATGCCCTTTTTATACTCTTTTTTAAAGTTTTGTTGTGATGCTTTTAAATGTCCATGTTATTCTCTTCTTTTATTCTTTTATTTTCCTGTCAACCATTTTATGTGAAGCACTTTGAATTGCCTCTGTGTATGAAATGTGCTATACAAATCAACAATTGTGGGGCTGGGGCCCACAGGACAGACATACATACTGTAATACTGTACATACTCTACATACAGATGGTCCGTGTCAGAACGGACACACATGTCACTTATAGAAGCGGCTGCACCGCTTAAAAAGAGGCGGCCTGGGAGAACCCTTCACATGTTGCTGCTACACATTGTTGGTAATGAGCCAAAGAAGGTTGAAAATGTTGAAATTATTTGAGATTTTAAGTGTTCTCGTTACTCTCATATCCGTAGTATATCATGGTGAATAATTATTTTCACAAAACAAAAGGAACCAGGAGAAGCTCACACACTGATAGAAAAAATGGAATGTCCACTCCAAAGGTTATATATATATGTATATAGATATATGTTTATATATATATTACATTATATATTATGGAATTTCGATGCTTCTTAGCCGAGACAACGCCAGTTTGATTAACATTTTTTATTTAATTTTTTATTTTTCTTTATTTCGTTTCTTTCATTCTCTAAATATTTTCTTTTGCACTACAAAGGCTTTTTGAGACTGTGTTAAAAGGGTAGACATAATAAGCCCCGGCTTCAGTCTACACCTTTTGGTCCTGTTTGATCCACATGAAAATTCTTGTATTGATTATTGATTTCTGGAACAATATGACCAAATAAACTAATCAATCAATCAATCAATCAAGGTTCACGGATGTGAAGATGCCATATGTTTAATGGTCCATAAATGAATATACAAAACAATACAAAGGTGCTACCATGTGAAACAAAAGAAAGAAAACTGAACAGAAACGTTTCGGCTACAAAGCCATGACTGAAGATGGCTTTGTAGCCGAAACGTTTCTGTTCAGTTTTGTTGTTGTCTGTTCAGAGCCTGTAGTCATTAACTCACGACCCAATTGTTTTTTTTATATACCATTCAAATGTATTTAGCCAAAAATAGTGCAGTAATACACAATGCCTTCATCCCGACCCACCAGCCGAGAAACCCTGCATTAGAAGGTACAAATCCAGCTTTCAGCAGGGGGACAATTATGGAACTTTAACCCTTTAACCCTTTATTTGGTTTCCCCCTGAACACCAAAGTGGAGGTGGAGAGCTTCAGCTCAGGTCTTTGAAGCACAGGATTGTGAGTACAAGTGCCTGACCTGTGGTCACTTTGGCCCAATCCAAACCCCCCCCCCCCACGGCCATACCACTTGGCTCTACCCCCTCCGTTTTGTGTGCTCATGTGTAGGTGTAGGGTGTCAGGGCTCATGGTAAAATACATCATATAGCCCTCAAAATGAAGCGTTTTAAGATCAAATATTAATATTACTTCACTTAAAATAGCCAATCAAAAATTAGGCAAAGGACTGTTGCTCGTTATAACAGCTCGTTATAACAGCATTTCAGCAGAAAATCACTATTTGGGGGCAACCAGGGGATGTCCCCTGCCCCCAGCACGACTGTCAGCTGGGGCAGGCTCTCTCAGTTCGGCTGTGCAGGGAGGGGAAAGACCCAGGGCAGAGACATCATGAATGAACCAGGGCAGAGATATCATGAATGGTGATATTTCTGGAATGCATGTTACAAAGTTGCATCTACATTAGACTAAGATACAGCATATATTTTGCGTCTAATTTTTGCATGTTTATTTGCAAAGATAATTCAGATTTATGGGCATCTGCCACCGAGCTCATAAACACGCCAGACAGCACTGATGCCCCGTGCAGATGTTTTTCAACGTTCAGCGGCGTTTTTCGTGTGTAGACGCCTGCTGCCTGCTGGTCGCTTGGTGCTGCTGCTTGATTGGCTGTCTTGCTGTATTTCCTGGATCATGTGTTGGCTTAGTTCGAGCCTTAAAACTCGTTATATTTGGATTTATCGAAATGTCTATGGAGAACTAGCCACGCTAATACCAGCGCTGACAATGGGCCAAAAAGGTCCAGCTCAGAGGTTTCCAAAGTGGGAGGTGGGCCTCCCCAGGGCGTTCAAAACAGTTTCAGGGGAGGCTCAGTGAGTGGGGGTGATTTATTTGAGTTATTTCAGTTTGAGTTATTCTAGTAATTTGAATAAGAGTGAAGGCAGCTTTTTCCATGGAGCTTTTTCCGAGAGGAGGCCCATGGTCTCAGATTTTGGAATCCTCTGGTCTAGCTAATCCACAGCCTACAGTTAGGCTGGAGCTAATCTATAGCCTACCCTAAACTATTCTGACCTCCCTCAACCAATGATGGAGAGCACCGATGGCCCCCACCCCCGTAAGATGTGAGAGCGAAGACCGGGCCGAGACACACCGGAACGCCCCTCCACCCCCAGTGCACGCAAGGCAAGGAGGTTTTCGATAAATGACGACCACACGTGTGCAAAGTGTGACATGAAAGTCACACATCTGCTGTGCAGTGGAAGCAGCAGCCAGCAGACAATCGACAGGCTTCCTTTATTTCAGATAGGAGACTATAACAACCCGCTTCATATGCCATTCTAAGCTATTTTTCAGAACATTCTTTAACAGACTCTTAAAAAGTGATGGGGACAAAATTGTCCATTTCAAAAAGTGCCCACAGTGTGAATGACACCTAGATGTTCCGGAGATGGTAGAATGGGTGGTAAAGATGAGTATCTATTATTTTCTGTTGTTTTCTATCAAACTGAAACTGCAGCCAAACAGCAACATGATGACTTTAACACGTTAACTTGACCAGTGAAACATCAGTCAGTGAGCAACATCTTCACTTCCTGCACCAGGATAGGCCCACCACCTGAGCAGCTAACACATGATTTTTCCCCCACCCCTTTTTCACCAAGTCCCTCCCTTAGTTAAGCATGGGGAGTGATGATTGTTGGTTGGGTTTAGGCAGGAAGAGTGTACGATTGGTTAAAGTTAGGGGAGATATCAGGGTAAGCCAATCAGAGCAAGAGTAGGGCAGGACTTGGTGGAAACTGGGTGGGTGGGGGAGGGGGGATGTGCAGCTCACACACCACATTTCCTCTGTGTGTGTGTGTGTGTGTAGGGGGGGGGGGGGGCAGGGTAGGAAATTATCTTTTTTGAGAAGGGATTTTTTTTGCCCTTTTGAAATGTTTCAAGACCATTTGGATAATTTCCCAGGCACTTTTATCAAATGTTATGATTTCCCCCCCCCTCCCTGCTTTTTATTTTTTGTTTTTGCTCCAACTGAAATGTTTTATGGTCACTCATGCAGATTCAGTATGCCACTGGTTGGCTTGGTTCCAGCCTTTATAACTGATTTTTCGAAATGTTTATGGATAAAATGAATGAGGAACTATCTTCTGGGGCAGGAGATGTCACGTGAGTGTTCAGCTCTATGGAGGTGGAGGGCTGGCACTAGAATATAGCCTTTGAGATTAGCCTTGTTATGTTGTAATGAGCCAAATCATTACATTTGATGACTTAATTCTACTGTAATCCACCACAACCCCATAAAGACATAACAGCTGAAGATCTTTCTTGTTCTTGCTTCTTATCAACATAGAGCAGGGGTGTCAAACTCATGTTAGCTCACAAGCCACATGTAACCTAATTTGGTCCCCAGTGGGCCAGACAAAGAAAATCAATAACAACATAGAAATGACAAAACCTCCACATTTCAGCTATCATGAACACATTCTCAAATACTGTCTGTAACTGCATTATAATGGACTGGAACTGTGCAATTCTCTATAGTCAAGGGTAATGAAAATAATTGAGCATTTAGTGATGAATACAGAAAACATGAATAGGCTACTTATTATTTAACTTGCTCCTGAAACCTGGTACCTCTTAGCCTTCACAAGTGCATCACATTGGATTGAAGGACTTCTCATGCTGTGGGCCGGATTGGACCCTTTGGTGGGCTGGTTCTGGCCCTCGGACCGTATGTTTGACACCCCTGACATATGGCTCATTTCCACCACATTTTACTGCCCTGCACAGCTCGTCACCACTCGGCTCTAATCGTATCGGCTTGATGGACGGTTTGCTTCCACCGCGGATCATCTGCCCCCACCCACCCCTGCCCACTGCTGGTCGTCATAGCGACCGCATATCTGTCCTTCGCTTATAGCTGAAGTAGGCTATAACATAACATTACAATTAAATCCATCCACAGAACTTTTAAACTGTTTATGAAATACTGGTGCCTCTAAATGACCTACAGTGTACATGGGCGAATGTGACAATCGACCAGGAGAATGGATATCACTTTGTAGTTAGTCAAACTCACAGGCATGCGCTGCGCTGTGCGGGGACGGGAGAGGCGCAACAGAGTGAAGCCTCTACCCCGCGGCCTCTCACCAGGCAAGACCGCGGCTTCACCAAACACCCGCTGCGGCCTAGCGGAGCGCTGCAGCCTCCACTCAGCTACAGAGCTCCCTGAGCGAGCAGCGGACTTTTTTCTCAGACAATTGCCACGATTTTATTTCACCGGAGGCAAAGGCAGCAACACAAAAGACTGATGGAAATATACATAACAGAAGAGAAGGTAAGCCCACTAAACTGGTATGCAGCCACCAGCATTGCATATGACAGTCAGTAGACAGAGTAAACACGATTCTGCCTGACCAATCAGTCGTCAACAATGTTTTCACGTCACCGTATGAACCGGGGTTCACAGAATAGAACCACGACGAGGCAGGTACTAAAAGTAGCACGACTCGACCCCAATACAACCAGGGCTGGGATAGTTTTTAGTGGTGGAATGAGACCATTTATCGAGTCGAGCGGAGCGGGATCGCGCTACTACCTGCGGTGGAAATGAGCCAAGAGAGGACGTTTTTAGCAGTTTTACTTCCACTGTATTCTTTCAATTTAACCTTTAACCTATATTTATCTAGGTAGCCCCACAGACATTTAATTAAGCTCATTATTTTTCCAAGAGAGACGAGGCCAATTTTCAAGACAGACGTGCTCAATTTTTAAAAGGATCAATTTTATGTTCACAGAGTGGAAAGATTTGATTGTAATATGTAAAAGAAATCAACACATGAATCAGAGACTTTCGCCTGTTAACTGAAGGACTGGATGTTGTTCCCAGTAAAAAGGAAAGGAAAGTCACTCTGCCACTTTATTTGATTGAAGCTTTATTGAGCCATCCACTCTCTCAGTAACACTCTGCTCCACACACACAATACCACACATGAACTGTAGAGAGAAGTAGTCTGCTCTGTTGGTCACTGAACAAACACTGGAACATCTGGGGTGAAGTGCCTGGCTCAAGGGAACGTAAGCTGTGGTTTTGGAGGAGACCACTGAAGATTCTCCAGTTTGCAACATTAACAGTTTCAACAACATAGCCTCAAACTGTGCATGACAGACACAGATTTCTATCTGTTCCACTTTATACTTTATAACACTGACACTCCAACTGACATGTAGCTGAAAACATTAGCATTTACACTGTTAACACAATGAAACAGCTACTGGATACGGTGGATTATGCTAAATGGTTTTGAGCTTTAACTGCAGTGGAGTGTCTGTGGATAGCCTGAGTGGAAAAGCTATAGAAACTGGTTCATTTTGAGCATGCTTTCATAAGATTCATAAAGAAATACTCAAACATTATATGATGTGTTACACGTGGAACAGCAAGAAACATTATTTTAAAGAAAACCTGTTTGGGGTTTTCACTGTCACCACCTATCAATGCTACATTTAAAGCTGCTTAACATCTAGAGACACATGTTACCAAATACAAGCTCAAAACAGCTAACAAGAGTAACAGCTTGTTGTTAGCACTAAGCATCACAACAAACTACTACATTACATTCAATGCAAAAAAATCTCCATCATAATCTCCATCATAACCATAATCTGTTGAGTCTGAAAATAATATGAATATTAAATATATTATTAAAATAATATCTGCAGTGGGGTGAGATGATTTCAGTTACTTTATTATAACACAATTCATCTTGTTTCATGAGTATCCAAAAAGTGGCAATAAACTGAAGTAGGGGAGATCCAATTATTTTAAACAAGCTGAATGTTATTATAATAATACATTCAATTAAAACAAGATGATCTCACTTCACGAGCACAAATTAAGATTTCAATAAAATAAGGTTTTTGGGCGTCCGGGTAGTGCAGCGGTAGATTCCCTTCCTACCAACACGAGGGTCACAGGTTCGAGCCCCCGAGTTACCTCCGACTTGGTCGGGCGTCCATACAGGCACAATTGGCCGTGTCTGCGGGTGGGAAGCCGGATTAAGGGCATGTCCTGGTCGCTATACTAGCGCCTCCTCCTCTCAGTGCTCACTCAGCATCACTGTTGGGTCTGTTGAAGTTGACAGCAGCATACTAGACCTCCTCCTGTCTCTGGGGCTGAGCTGATTGGACGGGGAAGTAGAGAGGAACCTCCTCCTGTCTCTGGGGCTGAGCTGATTGGACGGCAGAGTAGAGAGGAACCTCCTCCTGTCTCTGGGGCTGAGCTGATAGGACGGTGGAGTAGAGAGGAACTTCCTGGTTCTTAGAAAAGTGGGCACTGCTTAGTGAAGCTTAGGCTGCTCTGTTGGTTTGCCCTGTGCAGCAGGGATGGGCATGGGTGTCTTTAGGCCTGGGCATTGGGGGCTATATATAGCCCCGAATGTTTTATGAACTGTTTTTTCTAATAGCCCCCAGATCTATTCATCTGTCATTCATGCTTTAAAGCCCTCAAATATAACATGATATGATAGCCTATAGTTGATCAGGAATGCAACAATTTGCTTCCTCTCTGTGTGCAAGTAACCTATATAGAAGGAAGAGACATCACAGTGTTCAAATGTTGCATTGGGGCTAGACTTTGGGGACAGTTGTATTGAAGTGAATGGGGCAGGCACGGAAAGTCCCACTATAAACCATCATACAGTATCTGTGTTGTTTCACCTTTGATTGTAAAATCCAAACACTGTGATGTGAGCAGTGTTGGGCTCGTTACCTTAAAAAAGTAATATATTACTCGTTACTCGTTACTCTTTTTTAAAGTAATATTACTTTACTTATTACTCCATGCCAACAGTAATTCGTCTACTCGTTATATTACTTTTCCGTTACACCCCACAAAATTGGTATTTGCATCCTTTCTCATCAAAATTCAGACGCGTATGTGTGAATACAGGTCTAATCACTTTGTCGGCGCACAGCTAAAGCTTCAAACTAGCTAGTATGAATCCATAAGTTACATGCTTGATGAAGAGCACAGCTGGCTCAAATTGATGACAAGACGCAATCTTTTAAACAGCTTCTGTTATCAACAACGCAGTAAGTGCACTGCCAACACATTCTCAATACAAAATGTACATCTTTGCATAACAAGTTTGTACATTAGACCTGCAACATTAACCTGACAATAATAGCAATGTTACCAACCGATAAAAGCCAATAAATGAAATGTCCGCCAGCAGTGGACAGTGTGCCCTTGTCAGATTTACCATTACATTTCTCTGTATTTTAATAGCTTTATGGTTTCTGTGCTCACCTTTGGTGGTAGTCTAGTCCATGAGCTTCATATTGTGCTGTTCTCGTAACGTTAACGTTATGTGTTTTAGGAGGTTTGAGGTGTTTTTCGCAGTGGAAAGTCTTAGTATCTGGACACAGGTTATATTTCACTTTGATGTTCTTGTCACCTTAGTTGTCCCATTACTTTCCCAAGTAATGGGAAAATATCCAGCCGCTGAAGGCGGACATTCCTCTATGGCTCTGCTTCCAACCTAACACGGTGACGTCACGCATTGTTGTACACTAACCTTATATGACATGCTGCTTGGAGATGCTTGGAGCTTGTTTGGTCACGTGAACGTCGACTACATGTCATTTTGCAGCACATCGCAATCACGGAATGGAATAAACAAAAGTAAGGATGTAACGAGTTGTTTTATCTTGGGGTAACAGTAATATTATTACTGCAATTTTATTAGTAATTTATTACACTACTCGTTACTGGGAAAAGTAATATTATAATAATAACACGTTACTAGTAACTAGTAACGTGTTACTTACTGCCCAACACATGGATGTGAGTGATGTATTTTGCTTCTTTATAGGTTCCTTCTCAGTTTGTCAATCAAGGCTAATGCTGAAGTTGAACATGAATTTACTATGGGGACTATCTGGAACTCTCTTAAGGACCCCTGGTGGTCCTCAGACCCCACTTTGAGAACAACTGATTTAGTTTTTCAGTATTCATCTCAAATTGCTTGAAATGTGTACAATTACCTGTGTACAATTACCAATTACCCCAACAACCTCCCTAAAGAGGGCTGGGCTAAGCCCCCAATGTCTTCAGACCCTAGAAACGCCCCTGCATGGGGATGGGGCTCTGGCGTACAGCGGATATGGTGTCATACACAGCACCAGGGTGGCTTAACTGGGTAGAGAACATAGAACACATTATTATCATTATTTTACATTACATTGCATTTTAGTATTTTGGCTGATCCCTTTTATCCAGAACAACATAAAATGATCACAACTAGGTTAGACTGATTTGGGCTTTTGAAAGCTGATTCTCAATAGCAATATTTTTTATATTGAAGGTGCAGACAGCCATTGTTTGGTACAGTGTTTGCAAGTCAATGTAGTTCTGGTCTCCATCATATCGGTGGTGGACGACATGCTGACATTTCATATTTAACAAAAGGCTGATAGTGTAAACTCATACTTCAGTCTAACCTATAATTACAAGATGCTTTAATTCCTACATTGCCATCATGACAAGCAACTACCAATACAAAGGTCAAAGCTGCAGTGCCCATACAAATAAAGAAAATATATTTCTGTTCACTAGAAAGATATTTATGACAGAGCAATTTAAGAAATAAGAGCAAGGGAGAAAAGCTGTAACATTTCCCAAACAAGACAGAAACATGCACAATGTTTATATTTTTGCAATGGAATTGTTTAATTATTGTACTTCACCTGCTCATATGTCTGTTGTCCCAGGTCCAGGAGGTTGAGTGGAGGTCCTCTTTCTTCTGGTTAGTGTAACGAATGAATGAATGAATGAATGAATGAATGAATGAATGAATGAATGAATGAATGAATGAATGAATGAATGAATGAATGAATGAGTAAATGAATGAATACATTTTAGACAAGAGATTGAATGTCATTGTTCTGAAACAGAGCACAGCTCACCTCATCCACAGGAAGACAGAGAGGAGTATGACAGCTAGGAGAACAGCAGCGGTTCCTGCAGCTGCTGCTATAGTCCATGTCTCTGTGTCTGTGATCAAATTAAATGTGAATTAGGTGGAACAGTTTTTTAAGTTCATTTATTGATGTTAAGGAGTGAAGTTGTCCATCACAATAGATTTCTGTCACTTGGACTCCAGAAAGACTGTAGATGCCTGATTGATCTACAAATCACTTCCATACAATACCAAATCTAATCTATCCCATTTACTGTAATTCTCTGATTATTCCAGTGGTGGAGCATCTACCTGCATGCATTCATCTTCAGCAAAGGTAATAATAGATTTAAGATCTTGATTTACAGTCTTCTTGAAACAGATATACTTAACATCATTGCTGCAAGTCAATGTCGCTGATCTGCTACATACTGTTTCACCAGAGGACTCACTTTTTGAAGGGTCTGGCTTGATATTAGCTTTATACAGATGTTAATAAAATATCCACCAGTCAGAAAGAAATATGTTCTTATTGTGTAAGTGATGTAATATGTTTGTGATTCTTACCAATGCAGAGAATTGTGCATAATGTGATACCACAAAAAGGAACAGTTATGAAGTTCAAATGCAAAACCTGTACCTGTAACACCTAAACACACCTCATGAAATATCTTAAAGCCGTACTCACCTGTGACAGTGAGCGTATCTTCAGGGGAGTTGATGTGTTGGAGGGTTGTGACAGCACAGGAGTAGGTTCCTGCATGCTGGCTGCTGACTGGGTCCAGAACCAGGTGTTTGTGCTGGCTCTCTGGTGAGGTCAGAGGTCGTCTGTTGTAGTACCAGAGGTAGGTGGTGTTGTCGGCCAGAGGACAGCTGGTGCTACAGGTCAGTGTTACTCTCTGGCCCTCTGTCACCACAGCAGATGGAGTCACCTGAACCTTCAGGGCTGAGAGATGGTTAGACTGATCACTCAGTGTTAAAGATATATTTCAATCGGGACAAAATTATGGAAGGATGTTCTTATTTCATGATTGAAATCACAGATGAGTCTAGAATTCACAGAAAGGCTCACAATGAGCCCCCATCAGGAAATGATGCTCATTAGAAGATAAAATGACACAACAAAAATGAAGACTTACCTGTCACAATTAAAGTGACTCCAGGAGCACCAGATTTTTGCTTTTCCCGGTCATCTATTAGGAATTTGAATGTGTATTCTGCTGAGTCACTTTTTGTCAGGTTTGTGATTCTCAGGACGTGTTGGTTCTCCATGTTGTCATGATACACATGACGTGCATCTTCTATCAGACTTTCACTAAGCACCATACCAGGTGTCCTTATACTATAACCTAATTTAGGCTTGGACTGCTGGTCACTAGGATATGAGTAATCACTAGAAATGTCCACTGAAGAGCCTTCCAGGGCACAGATTCTCCTGCTGACGTAATTCACACTCCAGCAGTTCTTACCCTCAGTACCTGAAATATAGATGAAAGAGTAAAAGTGAAATCTCACTTTGAATGATTGAATATCACTTTTAAATATAGTATGTGCCTTAACCACAGAGCCACAAGGACACCCCAAATATTTGTTTTACCCCCCCTCCCATTTTCTTCAAATTCTGCCATTAAATTGTCAATTCCTGATGTGCTCACAGTACCCAGACCCCCCTGTGTGAGGAGTTTTTCCTGGAGAGTGTAACACATGACATGCAGATGCACACGCTCTCCACCCTAACCTCCTAATATCTTTATAAGACAAAACAATAAATAAAGGGGCACTTCACCAAAGAAAATCTTTTTTTGCACATGATCTCGCACATATCCAAAATCTCTAAACAGTTTGCAGACATTCATTTAGTTTGACATTTATTGATAGTTGACTTGAGTTAAGTTGTCGACCAGTGATGTCATCGGAACAGAATCATTGGGTTGAAGTCTTGGCCGGAAACCATATGTTTTCTCGTGGCTACCTTGACAGTGGCCCAGGCCTCTGGTAATCCAAAATACGGTAGACCAGAGAGGGTAATAGCACACTCACTCAGTGCGCTTTTAGCCTCTCTGGTCTATTGCTCCACCTGCGAGGAGCGAGGAGTTACCGGCAGGACGTAGTGCGGGGGGCGATCGCGCTATTCCCCCCAGTTCCCCTCACTCTGGAACAGGCGCCCCGACCGACCAGAGGCGGCACTAGTCCAGCAACCAGGACTCATTCCCCACCGGCTTCACACCCGCAGACACGGGTCATATCTGTAGGAACGTCTGTCCAACCTGGAGGTACCGCGACCAGGCATTGAACCCGGGTCTCTGCAGTGGTAGCAGAGTGCTTTTACCTCTACTGCCCAGACACCCCTCAGATCATGTTTCTTACTGTCTTTTAAACATTGCAGACTAATCAAACAAAGGTTTCATAGCAGAAGTTCTGCAGTACTGTGAGTTGTTTCATACTCACAGACTGCAGGAGAGCGTAAATCCTTATGGATTATCACACCACAGGAGAAGCTGTCAACAGAGGATTTGGAAGTAGAGATGTGGTCTCCGACGCTTTCCAATTGTCCATTCTTGAACCAGGTGTAGGTGGGTTTGCGGTCAGTCAGAGTGCAGATGGTGTTACAGGTCAGTTTGACATCGTTTTTATCTCTGGTTACAGTATCAGGACCCACTTCAACATGTAGTTCTGTTGGGATGAGGAATTTTCCATCAGTTACATGGCAATTTTCTTGATTATATGTTTAATGTGAAATAGCAAAGCAGGCTTATTAAGAAAAATTACAGGACATAATTGTGCCAGTAACAAAAGGTAAAATGTTTAATGTTTAAAACTTTTGCCATAGACTTGTGGATAAGAAGTTCTGTTGATGTGGAGGGAAATATTACTGTTTGCCCACAGAGGCTGATAAACATTCTAGATTATTTAATGCACTAAAATACTTGTGTGAGTTACTGAGTGAACAGGATGGATAACAGCTAGTCTCTAACCTGTGGGATATGTGATGGAGCAGGGCTGCTCAGAAGAACACATCCACCCTTCAGCATAGGTCACACTAAAGCAGGCTGATGTGACAGAATCTGCAGGAAAAGACACAACATGCATTCTTATATTAATGAACTTCATTACAGTACTGGAGTGGAAACCTATAGGGGGGAATACATTGTATTACAGCATTATATTAATGAGCATAATTAGTTAAACATTTATTTTATCACAATATTTATTAGTCATAATTTTGGTTTTTCATCATAGCTATATACAGCCCTTTTATTATTTTTAAGAAAATATGTCTTTCTTGTTCCTTTATCATAATTCTCTAATGTCAAATAAGTTATGAGCTAATGTCACCACTGACCCACTGAGACTTCAGGGGTCCTGAGCTGCTCGTAGCCTTTGACAGCACAGGAGTATCTGACTGCTTCCTCACTGCTGACCAGGTGTTGGTACCAGGGAGACCAGTCCGGATAGAGAAACACTCCATTCTTGTACCAGAGGTAGACTGGAGGCTTTTCAGTCAGATCACAGCTGGTGCTACACATCAGTGTTACTCTCTGTCCCTCTGTCGCTGTGACAGGAATCACCTTCACCTGGAGGTCTGGAATGACAAATGACTGTTAAATGTACTGATATTATTCTCAAAGTAATAAATCACTGACAAAGAACCACTGTACCTGTAACACTGAGAGAAATTCCACTGGACAAATTCCATTTTGAGTTGAGGAAGTCAGTAGCATCTCCGCAAAAGTACGTATTGTCATCAATGTCTCTGGAATCATTGATTGTTAGAGTGGAGTTACTCTCTTTAGACTTGTCATACATAACACGATCATCTACAGAGATCTTCTTCTTCTGGCCCTCCCAGTCTACAGTATACCATGTCTTGCTTGAAGTGGGATGTGTAACTGAGCAGGGCAGATCCACTGATGAGCCCTTCAAGGCACAGATGTGGCTGCTTGCTTGTCCCAGAAATCCTGAAACAGAAGCTTACATGATCAAAAGATCTGGACAGATTTCTTCATCTAAAATCATGGCTTTATAGGCTATTTGAATGATGATAGTGTGAGCCGGGCGGTGAGACAATGTTTTTGTATTTCTTTATTCTTTCTTTTGCAGTGTTTAATTATTTTTTGAGTTGTTATGTTTCCTTTTGAACTGATGCATGCTTTTATTTTCTAGACGTGGTTTTGTGTTAATTGTCTCAAGCTTGATCACCACTGCACACCTGTTGTCTATTGGCACCAATCTGTGCTGGATGGAGCACAAGAAAGACAGGCAGTGCGGGGGGCCTATTAGAAAATAGATGGAGCTGAGTTGACCAATTGAACAGCACCAGAGGAGGGACTTAACCTGTTTGGGGGAAGTATATAAACTGTCGATACAGGAAGGCACGGGGAACACAGACAAGGAAAAAACACACACTGAGTGGACGGAAACACACACTGAGGGGAAGCGGCGGAGAGGGGAGCAGCTGACGGCCCTGCCTGTGGGCAAGGTAAGGTGTGGGCAACTGAGCCGTTGCGGCTTGGGCCCCTCTCTCTCCCTGCGTACCTATGGGCGCACCGTAGATGACTGACGGGGGATGGGAGAGAGGGGGGGATGCCCAAACGTTGTCCCACACCTAGGTTGCTGAGACCCACAGGCGGGGTGAGGCTTCCCCGGCTCGCCGATGTGCCGTTTCCCTGCAGAAAACATGCAGTGACTGACAGTGGGACGCAGAAGCAGTGGCAGATCGCAGTGGCAGCAGCGGCAGACCAGAAGCAGTAGCAGACCTGAAGCAGCAGACCTGAAGCAGCAGACCTGAAGCAGCAGACCTGAAGCAGCAGACCTAAGCAGCAGCCCAGCAGCAGCAGACCAGAAGGAGCAGTGGGCCAGACCGAAACTCAACCCAAACCCAGCCTTGGAGCACCGCTCGCTAGCGGCCAGCAGAGGGAGAGTGTAAACTCTCCCTTCCGCGTAAGTCTTTGACCTTCTCGGTGTTCCATGTGCTTGTGGTGTAGACGTGTAATAAGCAGGATGTAAGCAAAGGACGGTTGACTCCCCTACAGTTTGTGTCTGTAGGTCTGACCGAAGAGGAGAGGAGGCCCCCCCTGCATGGTGGACTCCGGATTCCCCCAGTCATCCAGCATGGGCTCGGCCCAGAGTTTTAGCTGGACCATTTGAGTTGCTGTATTTTAACGAAGACATTTTAGCTGCTGCAGTTTTAACCCCCTGTCTTTTATTTTTAGACTTAGGTGAGCACTGTTGTTGCATTTTATATTTTAGCCATTAAAAACTCTTATTCCTTGCACTGTGTCCTTCTTCACCTTTTTTGATACACCACTGGTTTTAACTGCTCTCCACCCGATGAAACGAACCTGGTTTTAGATCCCTTTTTGTGTTATTTAAAAGAGTCCTAGGCTCTTCAAACCTAGGTGGCGTTGTCGGTTTTAAATTGAGTGCACGCCTACAAGCCCACCACGGGCGTCACAATAGCCTGCTGTGAATTAAGTGCACTTGAAAAGTTCATTTTAGCACTAGAAAGACCACAGCAGTCATTTGGACCTTTTTGAAATGTATTATGTGCAATAACTTTGTTGAATTTAAAAATACAACGCTGCTGGTAGCTGACTTTTCCTAAAAGTTTCTGTATTGTCATTTAAAATCGTTTTTATATGAATTACACAAAAGGCAAAGAAAATATTTTTTTTTTACCTAGGAAGACCATAGGTGGTCATTTTGAACTCACTGAATTTCTCAGGGGTTGTAGACCTATTTTTAGTGTGTAGCCTAGCCTATATCTTCACATTTCGGTTTTGTCTTTTTAAAATATATGTTAACACAATAAATGCATTAATCTCTCAATTGGGTATTTATCGTGACTGCGTTTACATGGACTTGAGTATCCCGGTTATGAGGCTTATCCTGCACTGACATTTGCGCGTGAGCCCCTATCGCTGACTGCGTTTACATGGAAGTGAACACCGCTACCGTACACAACACAGCTTGCGCAAAATGACCCGTTTCACTATCAGAATTTGGTCCAGTAACATTAGAAAGTATGGAAGTGCCACACCGTTACTTCCTCATCAGACCGCCGTCAGGGCATTTCCCACTCTACCCTCGCTGCTGTAGGTCCCGCACAGAATCATTTTACCTGGAAATACTCACAGTGAAATGTCAGTGCAATTCGACTTAAAAGTCTCACTTCTGGAGCGATGAGGAAATGGAGTTTTGCCGAGTTTTCTCTTTCGGTGATGAAATAATTAAATGCTTGGCAGCTTAGATAGGAGAAAGCTCTCTGCGCCCGGCTAGCGGGGTAAGTAGGCAGCATTTCGATGCTTTCTCCTATCTAAGCTGCCAAGCATTTAATTATTTCATCACCGAAAGAGAAAACTCGGCAAAACTCCATTTCCTCATCGCTCCAGAAGTGAGACTTTTAAGTCGAATTGCACTGACATCTCACTGTGAGTATTTCCAGGTAAAATGATTCTGTGCGGGACCTACGAGCGCATTAGCTAATGCGCTCGTATGAGCCAGAAGCGCCCGGCTAGCGGGGTCCTATTACAGACTACAGGACGAAGGTGTTGTGACTCAAATGAAAAAGCCGCGCGCTGCACGCAAACGGGGATACTCCACCATGAAGACGGAATCCAAGGTGTTGTGCTCGCAGGAGCTGGTTTGGTTATGAAATATGATTATTAATAATTATGAATTATTAATATTCATAAATTTATTAGATTTGACAGAAAATATTGTATTCTCTGTAAGATTCGGGGCACCACTGTAGTTAAGGCTACAGACCTGTCTAAAAGTCAAGTTATGACTTGTTTAGACACCAAACCAAATTGTCATATCAGTCTCATAGTGATACAGTGTACATTGTACAGTTAATTGAAGGTCAAAGTTCGTAAGCTTCTGTCACAGATTTCCACAGATAAAATACCTCATGAATAACCACCAAGATTCATAGCATTATGTAATAAAAAGATTTAATAAATCACAATATCAATTGACATTAACATAATGATTAAAATATCAGTTCATCACATTTTACTTTTATGACTAATACTCTACCACATCTATAGCTAATACCTAAGGTGAACAAACATTATCAATTGTGTGTGTGTGTGTGTGTGTGTGCTTTAAGTCTGCCTGGCTGGCAGGCCTGAATGTGTGTGTGTGTGTGTTAATTAGTACTTGTGTGTGTGTGTGTGTGTGTGTGTGTGTGTGTGTGTGTGAGAGGGAGAAGGAGGGAGGAGAGGGCGGAGTGGCTCGTTCTGGCTGTCTCTGTGATGTAATCACAGGATTGGCTGAGAGGCGGGCTGATCGTGTGTAGACCGCCTCCTTTTCAAAATGGCGGTTTTGCCAAAGTTGAGGAAGGATTGACTCGGTCAGACAGAGGTGGCTGGGGGGCGGTCTGGAACCGCCTCCTTTCCAAAATGGCGGTTCTGCCGAATTTAGGAAGGGATCACTCTGCCTGCCTAGCCTGGGTCACTCTGTGTGAGTGACTAATCAAACTCTCTAATTCAGCTTAACTGTATTTTTGCGGGCGGCGGACATTCTGACCCTCTCTAGACCGTTCCAAGCTTAGCCCTCCCGGTTGAACGGGCTCAGCTGGGAGGCCGAGAGAGTGGGGGAGGGAGAGAGGGAGAGGGAGAGAGGAAGAGTGGCCCAAATGTGGCCGCTAAGTTCTTGCTGAACTTAGCGCTCACCTTCAGGCGTCTAGATCATTCAACAGTGTGCAAACGTGGTACATCAACATACAGGATACTGTAATCAACACATATGATAATGCAATTTAACCCTAACTGCCCAAAACCATTAAACCATGAATGAACTCTCACGTGTGTTCCACGCTGTGGAGCGGGATCCTGTTGGTTGGGGAGAGTTGTCCTACGCGCAGTAGGGAGGATGGCTTTGGGTTGTGGGAGCGATGGCCTGCAGCGCGGTTCACCCTGGCCTGGAAAAGCGGGCAGCGGACGTCTGCTGGGGGTGCAGATGATGCCGGGCGTTGACGTGCAGTCTCTCTGCTCGTTGAGTCGAGGGTCGTGCTGTGCTCTGTGGTCCTTCTTTGTGGCTGGTTGCAGGCCACGGTCTGTCTTGGGCGTCTTTCGTCTGCAGCAGTTGGTTGGATCTGCTGCGGTGTGGCTCTTCTGCTTCTTCTGCTCCTCTTGGTCTGCTGAGCGGTCTGCTCGCGGTACGGTCTTGTTGTCGGCTTTTGCGGTCCAGCTGGGCTTCTCTGGGCAAGGAGAGCGGCTGGTGGCCTTGGTAGGCGATCCCTGGGCCTGCTGCGCGGTTCACCCTGGCCTCTGGTGGCTGTGGTCAGGCCTGGTTAGGCCTTTGTTCAGGGGGTGCAGCGAGCGGGGGAGGGGAGCCGGCTTCTCTGGCCCCTCCAACCCCTGGTTCAAGCTTAGTTGAGACTCTTACTGTAGACTGATAGTTAAACTGCTTTCCAAACAGTTTTGTCTCACTGTATGGGGAAGTCACGAAGGGTTCTCATTGGCTTGTCATGTGTCTTTTGTGATGGTTCTGGCCAATGATAGCGCTCTGTGAGCTGGACTGTGCCCATTCTGTAACGTGAGGCAAGGGAAAAGGGGTTTTTATGGCTTGATTACCCTTAGAGATAAAACAATGGCCGGAATCCTTTGAGGCTTGGCCCCCAGCTGTGCTGGTATCTGTCGGGTGTGACCCAGCCATTTGGTCCTCTCTGTCTTCCCCCGAATGTGAGGCCA
Source organism: Poromitra crassiceps (assembly GCF_964638095.1). Taxonomy (NCBI): domain Eukaryota; kingdom Metazoa; phylum Chordata; class Actinopteri; order Beryciformes; family Melamphaidae; genus Poromitra; species Poromitra crassiceps. The sequence goes on from NW_028152024.1 coordinate 145,788, forward strand.
TATCTAAACACAGGCAATACACTCAAATGTCCCACATTCAAACATATAAGTAATACAGTACAGTCCATAATGTGTCGATCACAACATCCCCCCTCCTCGTCTGTGGACTGCGGTCGACCTGCGGTCCGCAGGCGAGGATGAAGGGCTGTACAGACAGTTTGCTGTAACTTTTGGTCCATGTCCATCTGTTCTGTGGGATCAAAGTGTCATACTCAGGCCGTTCATAGTTCAGGTTTGGTTCTGGGCAGACTCCTAACCATACCTAGACTCATTACCATATAGATAATACAACCTTAAGGTCACATACACAACATCATTTCAAAATCAACATGGTAAACAGGGAAGGGCAGGAGGAGAGAAGGAGAGAGAGGGTGACAGGGTGTGATTTTGAATGTGTGCTGCATTCCAGCAGTGTTGTGCTATGTGTCTATGTGTAGCCATGTGCCAAGCTTTGTCCTATTTTGATGTGGTCTGCCTGCCATAAAGGTGTTATGTTTCACAGCACAGCGTTGACAATGCATCTAGCCTACATAGAGATAAGGGTGAGAGCCGAGTGACAGGTGACTGTCAGGGGTGACAGGGTGGCTGCGTCCAGTCACCCGCCCTTCACCGAGTTTGATGTCATCTCCTGGGAGGGCCTCTGATGGCTTGAATGCCCACCCTGCCCGTCAGGCGTCTGGCTCCCGTTCGGATGTCTAATTGGGTGGAGGGCCTAGTGTGCTGAGGAGACTCACGCCGTTCGCGCCCTGTGGCGTGACTGTGATGTCTCTTTGGGCAGCAGCTACCCCCCTTGGCTCTGTCCGGCAGAACCAGGTGGTCTGGCCTGCGTGGTGAGCGTGTGTGTGGTACCGTCTCTGGGTCCACACACACGCGGTTGGTGGGTTGAAACTGGCCATTTCTGCTTTTTGCTTCGGTTTCCACCTCCCACGCTATTGAGGCGGTTTTGAGGACCGTGCGCATGCTTCGGTCATACCAACGTGCGTCTAGGGCTACGGATGGGCGCACCGAGTCATGCAGACCGTCTAGGAAGAGTTCCTTGAGACGTGGCACGTCTGATTGATCCGGGCCATTTCTACCTTGACTATATATCTTCTTCAAGCGTCTAAAGTAATCCCTAGGATGTTCCTGGTAATTCTGTTTGACGTGTAAGGCCGCGTTCCTCCCCGCCGCTGACGACTGGGTAAGGATGTACTCTTCGCCCAAGGCTTCGCGAAGCTTGTCAAAGTCATCTCTGATATGGGAAGGTTGCGTTTGGATAAACGCACGCACGTGCTTTGAGCTCGTTCTCCATATCAGTTGAGCTTTCTCTCGCGGCGAGGCGTGTGGCAGAGCCTGCGAACCACGTTCGACTTCGTTGAGATAATCTGTCAAGTGTACCTCGTGACTGGCGGGATCGAACAAGTCAATGTCGTTTGCGATTGACTTCAGTAAGTGATAGCGTGACTCTGCTTCTCGGAGAGAGAGTCCTGAATCACTCTGTTTTGGCAGTAGAGGCTGCAAGAAGGAGTGGCCGTTTGCCCGATTGGGCACCAAAGAGCGACTAATGTCATCATGCCCGGGGTCCCGCCTTTCGGGGGGAGGGGTGGAAGAGCTGACTTCCTGTTTCCTTGGTGGACAGGAGCTAGAAAGTGAGTAAGGCTGGATAGCCTCTGGTGAAAAAGACCTATCAGCGCACCCGTTGGTGGCCTGAGCAAATGACGGTTTATAATGCACAGGGCGGTAGTCGATCGACTCGCCACGGGCGTGATAAATGGAAAGTCGGTAAGACACACGTTCCTCCCTGCAGGGGGTTGCAGTGTGGATCGTTTTGTCATAACCGGAAGTGGCGCTGTCACGTCGTTTGACTGTCAGCGGTTTGTGCTCTGAGGTGGAAGTCAGAGCTGGATGAAAGCGTGAATAACGTCTGATTCTACACGTGGGTTGCTCGGATGAATGACTGACTGGTATGTCATAAGCATGAAAGTCGAGCTCTGAGTCGGACGACGACTGTTGGGCTGAATAGCCTGAATCAGTTTGCTCGTTGTGAGAGCGGTCTCCCCCCTTTCGCGGTGTGGTGTCGCGATGTCTAGCAGCGCGGCTGCTTGCCAGCGCGGGCGCTAAGTGGTGTGCGGGGGTCTGATTCGAGTCGGGGGTTGGTCTAGCCCTAGGAGGCGTGTCAGCCTCCGGTGCCGGCGGGGCTATGGCCCTTACGGCCTTCTGGTGCTCTTGCTGCTTGGCCGTTCTCGCGTTTAGTCGTGCGATCACTGCTCGGGTGGTTGGTGGAGCAGTGCGACCCGAGAGGGGGACCGTTCTGGGTCCGAGGGCCGCCGTGGATCCGGTCGGCATGCCCTTTTGGCTCTGTTGCAGCCGGGAAACTTCGGTACGCAGTCGGGCTAATTCTGTTTGGCAGACCTGGGCTTGTCGATGCAGACCCAGATTGGCCTGCAGCGTAGCTTGACAGCTGTTGCGCAGTCTGCCTATCTGCGTCTGGTAGACAGTGGTCTGCCGCTGATGCGCAGCGTCCTGCACCTGGAATCTGCGATTTTGCAGAAAGAAAATAATTCCCAATGGAATTATTAGGACCGCTAGTGTTAGCATTACAATGCTAAATTCATCTGCTCCTCCTGTGGGCGGGCAGATGAGAGAGGCGGCTACCGCTTGCAAGTCGGTGGCGGCCATCTTAAAGAAAGTTTCAGCGCTGACCATCTTGTGGCAGCGCAGACTCATTGCGATGAGTCAAGCAGCTGTTTTACTGCTGTCAATTTTAAGCAAAAGGTGTGTGCACTCACCGTGTTTGCTATGGCGTCACGTTGTCGTGAGCGTCAATGCCCACAGTTACTAATTCTAATTAAAGAATGGCCCAAATGTGACAGTCTCTCTGTGAGTTAGCTGCCAATTGCATGCAGTTAGTTTGACATCTGTCAGCTGTCACTCGGCTGGTGTCTGCTGTCAGTGTCATCAAGTGCAGGGTGTGCCTGCCTTTCTTTCGCATGCAAATTCACTGTGACTGGTGGTCACAGGGCTTTGTTTACACTTTGTCTCTGGCTCTGGAGGAGACAGGGTGAATGTTTTTGAATGCTAATGTGAGGGGGGGGGGCAGCCTGACTTCCCCGCACCCTTGCCGGTGTGGCTTTCAAATTAGCATCAAAGGTCCCACTTTAAAATGCGCAGCACTGTTTGTTTCTGTTAAAGATCACTCTCTGATAGATGGAACATTGCTATCTCTCATAATTTTAGGTTGAAGGCACAGTGGAAAACAGTTTGTTAACTGTGGTTTCTAACATAAAAATGGAATCAAGGATTTTAAACTGAGCTGTTGTCTTTGGGACTGTTTTGCTCAGAAATGTTCAATACAAATCCTAACTTGTGTTAAGATTATGGGAAGATTCCATATTTTATGATTAGAGTTCCTTTAGTGTCTTCTGACGCATGTGATTTGCTTGGCAAAGCGCTATAGAAAACCTGATTTTGGAAAAATTTGAAAAACTTTGATTTTTCAAAAATTTATGAATTTTTATTATTCATGCATATCATATCTGTGGAAATACTGATATTAGAAGCCTCACACGGGGCACCATTTATGTTGTGCTCGCAGGAGCTGGTTTGGTTATGAAATATGATTATTAATAATTATGAATTATTAATATTCATAAATTTATTAGATTTGACAGAAAATATTGTATTCTCTGTAAGATTCGGGGCACCACTGTAGTTAAGGCTACAGACCTGTCTAAAAGTCAAGTTATGACTTGTTTAGACACCAAACCAAATTGTCATATCAGTCTCATAGTGATACAGTGTACATTGTACAGTTAATTGAAGGTCAAAGTTCGTAAGCTTCTGTCACAGATTTCCACAGATAAAATACCTCATGAATAACCACCAAGATTCATAGCATTATGTAATAAAAAGATTTAATAAATCACAATATCAATTGACATTAACATAATGATTAAAATATCAGTTCATCACATTTTACTTTTATGACTAATACTCTACCACATCTATAGCTAATACCTAAGGTGAACAAACATTATCAATTGTGTGTGTGTGTGTGTGTGTGTGTGTGTGCTTTAAGTCTGCCTGGCTGGCAGGCCTGAATGTGTGTGTGTGTGTGTTAATTAGTACTTTTTTTTGGCGGTTTTGCCAAAGTTGAGGAAGGATTGACTCGGTCAGACAGAGGTGGCTGGGGGGCGGTCTGGAACCGCCTCCTTTCCAAAATGGCGGTTCTGCCGAATTTAGGAAGGGATCACTCTGCCTGCCTAGCCTGGGTCACTCTGTGTGAGTGACTAATCAAACTCTCTAATTCAGCTTAACTGTATTTTTGCGGGCGGCGGACATTCTGACCCTCTCTAGACCGTTCCAAGCTTAGCCCTCCCGGTTGAACGGGCTCAGCTGGGAGGCCGAGAGAGTGGGGGAGGGAGAGAGGGAGAGGGAGAGAGGAAGAGTGGCCCAAATGTGGCCGCTAAGTTCTTGCTGAACTTAGCGCTCACCTTCAGGCGTCTAGATCATTCAACAGTGTGCAAACGTGGTACATCAACATACAGGATACTGTAATCAACACATATGATAATGCAATTTAACCCTAACTGCCCAAAACCATTAAACCATGAATGAACTCTCACGTGTGTTCCACGCTGTGGAGCGGGATCCTGTTGGTTGGGGAGAGTTGTCCTACGCGCAGTAGGGAGGATGGCTTTGGGTTGTGGGAGCGATGGCCTGCAGCGCGGTTCACCCTGGCCTGGAAAAGCGGGCAGCGGACGTCTGCTGGGGGTGCAGATGATGCCGGGCGTTGACGTGCAGTCTCTCTGCTCGTTGAGTCGAGGGTCGTGCTGTGCTCTGTGGTCCTTCTTTGTGGCTGGTTGCAGGCCACGGTCTGTCTTGGGCGTCTTTCGTCTGCAGCAGTTGGTTGGATCTGCTGCGGTGTGGCTCTTCTGCTTCTTCTGCTCCTCTTGGTCTGCTGAGCGGTCTGCTCGCGGTACGGTCTTGTTGTCGGCTTTTGCGGTCCAGCTGGGCTTCTCTGGGCAAGGAGAGCGGCTGGTGGCCTTGGTAGGCGATCCCTGGGCCTGCTGCGCGGTTCACCCTGGCCTCTGGTGGCTGTGGTCAGGCCTGGTTAGGCCTTTGTTCAGGGGGTGCAGCGAGCGGGGGAGGGGAGCCGGCTTCTCTGGCCCCTCCAACCCCTGGTTCAAGCTTAGTTGAGACTCTTACTGTAGACTGATAGTTAAACTGCTTTCCAAACAGTTTTGTCTCACTGTATGGGGAAGTCACGAAGGGTTCTCATTGGCTTGTCATGTGTCTTTTGTGATGGTTCTGGCCAATGATAGCGCTCTGTGAGCTGGACTGTGCCCATTCTGTAACGTGAGGCAAGGGAAAAGGGGTTTTTATGGCTTGATTACCCTTAGAGATAAAACAATGGCCGGAATCCTTTGAGGCTTGGCCCCCAGCTGTGCTGGTATCTGTCGGGTGTGACCCAGCCATTTGGTCCTCTCTGTCTTCCCCCGAATGTGAGGCCATATCTAAACACAGGCAATACACTCAAATGTCCCACATTCAAACATATAAGTAATACAGTACAGTCCATAATGTGTCGATCACAACAAAGGGAATCCCACGTCTTGGCCCAAAAAATTGAATGACGTCACGTCACACGCACCCAATAAGCAAAAAATAATAATGACCCCCGTTTGTATTGTAACGATCACAGGCGCCTGCGCAAATAGCATGCAGTGATCAGTAACCGGGATACTAGTAGCCTACTGATCATGTAGGCTACAGGGATATGAGTAACCTGCTTTCTCTCTCTTCCATGTAAACGCCATATCCTGATCAAAACCAGGATAAGCCTCATAACCGGGATACTCAAGTCCATGTAAATGCAGAAATAGAGTTTGGAATCATGTGCTCAAAATGACCACTTACGGTCGTTGTAGTGGTTATGGAATTTTGGTCCTTCTCATGTGTTTACCTTGCTACTTCACTGGCAAAATCCTTTGATTACTAATTATATTTTCTAAGTAAGTCTCTTATTGAAAATGTGCCCTTCAATTGGTCACCATACCAAAAATCAATAAAAAAGGTTCTAAACACAGACAAAAGTCCCAAGACTATTAAGGGCCACATTGTACAGGTTAACTGATAGTGTTGTAGACACATCAACAACTTCTTCTGCCACTCCGATTTACAAAGAATGATCATTATTTGACAAGAGATAATTATAAACACAATCACTTCATACCTGAGAGGTACAACAAAGCCACAAACACACATCCAGGTTCTTCCGACAACATGGTCCTTCAACCTCCACAAAGATTACTGAAGAACAATATTTGAGGCGTCCGTATCACAAATCCATCATTCATGAAATGATTTGTCCAAATCAACAGCACTCTGCTGACAGAGTGAGTGAGGGCTGAGAATGTAGAAGTTGTGCTTTTGGACAGAGTCAGTGTGAGGGCGGTCTGCACAAATCATGCATCTCTGATCACACATTCACTTCCTTCCTCTTTACAGGAAGTTATTACCGTTCTACGCAAATTAACCTCTAGCAAAGGATCTATGAAGCTGTCAAAATAGGCCTGACTCTCAAAACTGAGTTGTGGGACCCACAAAACTGTTAAAAAGAGTAAACATGCACATGCAAACTAAAAAGGGCAGGTGGCAGGTGCTGAGCTGAAAGTGAACAATATACAAAAAGAATAAAACCGCTCGCACACTGCAGGGCTCCAGTTTCAGTGAATGGTTTATTATTGCACCAACAATTGGTGCAACAAATCAACAAAACTGCCATATTCTGACTATGGCAGGTATTCCGGTTATAAGCTAAATATTCAGAAAACGCAGGTTTTATCCCTTAACTTTACCCCATCGACTAGTATCAGACAGAACTTCCCACTTAATTGGAACCTTAAAGCTATAAAATACCTGGGGGTCTGGATAACGCAAGATTTGGATGACTTATATGAAAAGAATTATGTCCCTATTAACACCAAAATAAAAGACGATTTAGGTCGATGGTCTCTGCTCCCATTAAACTTCAGTAACAGAATTGAGACCATTAAAATTAATATCCTATCAAGATTACTGTACCTCTTTATGTCCCTGCCAGTTAAAATCCCCACTAAGCAATTCAATGAATGGGACAAACAAATATCGAGGTTCATTTGGAATGGTAAAAAACGTTAGGGTTGTGCTACAACCCAGGTTTTACGAGTGAGAACGAGAGCTCTCACTAGTGCCTTAAACGCTGCAACGCAGCCCTATGGAAGACTGTTATTTTGCTCCAAAATTACTTTTCATTAAAACCTGACCACCCACCCGTAGGAGGCGTGGTACCCCCTGGGACTGACACGGATCCACGTGACTACGTCACGTCCTGCCAGCCCAGGGATAATCACTCTAATTTCTTCGAGCCCGCTGAGATCCGACGCACCCCGTGACGCATCGACACAGCAAGGCTGGGTAGTGAGAGCTCTCATTCTCACTCGTAAAACCTGGGTTGTAGCACAACCCTAACGTTTTACTTCGTTTCGAACTCAAGCTCTCACTAGTGCCTCCATTCAACCGACCTTGCTGCCGGGAGCACCCCACAGGGCGACCCGAAAGGCACCCGTGAACCACGGCCATATGGCAACGTTTATGCCTAACCAAATGACATATTAGAGTGGCAACGATACTACTTTCTTGCCACCGACAGCGCCGCATGCGCGAACTGCGAACCGGACACGTCGAGACCGTAGTACCTGACAAAAGTGTGATGAGAGGACCATGAGGCCACGGCACACATGTCCTCCACCGACACACCACGCAACAACGCAGAGGATGTCGCAACACCTCGCGTAGAATGCGCCTTGATACCCTCTGGGGGAACCTTGCCCACGGCAGAGTATGCCAACGCGATCGCCTCCACTACCCAGTGTGATAAGCGATCCTTGGAAAGGGGTCCGCCCTGGGCCCTTAAATTTGCCCAAAGCAAACCAACAGCTGATCTGTAATGCGTAAAGAACGCGTCCTGGCCACATAGGCCGAGAGCGCCCTTACGGGGCACAGCATGAGCAAACGTCTCTCCTCACCCGTCTCTAACTGAACGGCGGGGGACAGAATGCTGATAAGTCTATGACCATAGACCTAAAGCTGACATTAATAATCTTAGGTTGGTAAGCCGGGTTAGGTCGCAACGTAACCCTGCGCCCATCATTCCCAAAACCACACAGGCCTGCTGCACCGAGAGGGCAATCAGGTCACCAACTCTCTTTCCTGACAACAAGGCCAGCAGCAGCGCAGTCTTTAAAGACAGAACCCTTAAATCGGCGGAGTCCAAGGGCTCAAACGGATGACCCGTTAGCCCGTCCAGCACCGTAACCAGGTCCGATTTGGGGAAAAAACGCACCGCGACGGCGGGCGCAGTTTACGCGCCCCCTTCATGAAGCGCAAGACCAAAGGGTACGCCCCCACGGGGCTCCCTTCAATTCCCCTATGGCAAGCAGAATCGCGGCTACGTACACCTTAAACGACTGCGGGGACTGACCCGCGTCAAGCAGGCTCTGAAGGAAACAGAGAACTGGTCGCACACTGCAGTTCACTGGATCCACGCCCTTACTTGCTGCATAGTGCATCCCACATTATCAGGCAAGCCCTGGGCTAGCAACTGGTCCGGTTCAGGAGCCAGACCGCTAGCTTCCACCTGCCTGGGGAGGGGTGGAACACCTCCCCCTCCGCCTGGGATAGGAGATCGGCCCGTACCGGCAATGCCCAGGGCGGATCTTGCGCCAGGGAGACCAGGTCCGCAAACCATGTCTGCCTGGGCCAAACAGACTAAAACGAGCCGGAGGCGCTGTTCCCTCACCCTGTCCAACACCTGACGGATCAGGGGGGGTCGGGGGAAACGCATAGAGCCCCTCCCTCGGCCACGCGTGTGCTTTTAGCGCGTCATGACCTAACGGGGGCTGTCCTCCTGGATCGAGAACCACAGTGGGCAGTGTGTCGCGCGCCGCGATGCGAGAGATCGACGCAGGCGCGACCAACCCTGGCCCAAACCTGTTCCATCACCCGAGGGTGGAGGCACCACTCCATATAACGGGGATTGCCTCGAGACAGCAGGCCGGTCGTAACTCCGCCGTCCCGGCAGATAGACCGCTGACACTGAAAGGAGACGGGGATACACCCACAGGTGAATCCCCGCTATGGTTCAGCGCCCCCGACCGCACACCGCCCTGCTTTTGTTCAGGTGGGCGATCGCTGCCCTATTGTCCGAGCGAATCAGCACATGGTGCACATGTGTGAGCCGCTGGAAGTGTTACCTCCGCAGGCCAGGGGGACTGCGGAGGCAACGTTCTCTCACGCGGACTTGTCCGGCAGTGCGGTCCCCAAGAGAGCGCCCAACCAACAATGGGCCCACGGCGCTATTGATGGTGGGCTTGTCCTGAAGCAGAGCCCGGCGAATCGCCTTCAGCTCTAGCACGTTTATGTGGCGAAGCTCCTGAGCCTCCCACCGGCCGTTCGCCGAAAAATGCCCGCAAATCGCACCCCCTCCCCAGAGGGAGGCGTCTGTGCGAATCACCATCCTGAGCGGGACAGGGCCGCACCGAGTACCTCTCGAGAGATAACGGGGGTCCGCCCATATAGCCAGCGCCTGCCAGGCCTGACCTGTCAGAGGAACCCTGCGATGACGGTCCCCGGCCGAGTCCAGGCGAAGCCTGAGAACCATATTTGGACCACGAGAGCATGTGTAGCCTCCCTAGCGGGAGCACATGCAGTGCTGAGGCCATCAGGCCCAACATCACTGTGCACTGATGCACTGACACCGAGGGCACAGACCTAACGTCCTTGGCTTGCTGTCCGAACCGTGCGAGCCTGTCGCTCTGGCGAAAGGCTCGCAGGAAGTATAGCTCGAGCTCGGTCACCACCTTGGTATGTTCCGCGGCACGGACCCTTGAGTCGGCCGCTAAGAGAACGTCGTCGAGATATAGGAAGACGTGGATCCCTCTCGCGCGGAGGGGAGCCATGGCTGCCTCCACGCACACCGTGAGGGTTCGCGGGCTCAAAGACATGCCGAATGGCAAGACACAGAACTCGTAAGCCTTCCCCAGGAAGGAGAACCTCAGGTATTTCCTGTGTCTCCTGACCATGTGGACATGGAAGAACGCACCTTCCAGATCCCCGGAAGTAAGAAATCCCCCTGTCTCAACTCGTTTAACAGGCGGGGAAGAGAGCATTCGGAACGGGACTTCCTCAGCGTCTTGTTGAGACGCCGAAGGTCCAATTTTGGACGCATGGAGCCGTCCTTGTTGGGCACGATAAAGTACCTGTGGTAGAAAACCCAAGCGCACATCTGCCTTGGGAACCGAGCGAATCGCCCCTTTGGCGAGGAACGAATAACCTCCTTGTGGAGTATGTCCATGGCCTCCCCCTCCACGGCCAGATCGGGGGTCCCGTCGAACGTGGGTGTGGGCCTGGCAAACTGTAGAGCGTATCCCCTCTGGAGGGTGCGCCGTAATGGGGACGGGGAACATAGATGCTCCCAGGCATCGAGCCTGTTGGACAAGATGGTGTCTTGTGGCCAAAGGAGCGGAACCCGTCGTGAGCATATTGCTGGGCACCGGGACCTTTTGATCCGGTGCCCTGATGGGGGGGCGGGACGTGAGAGGCTACGCCCCCCCGCCGCATGGACAGTTCCGTAGAAGCTGTGCATGCTGGGGGAGAACTTCTTACGCAAGCTCCGCCTACTGACGCGCTGTTGTATCGAAGTAACAAGCCGCAGGCTGGAACTAAGCCCAGCCTTGGTGAGCCAACCGGTGGGCTTGACCTGGGCGCTGCCAACCGAGGCCAGGCCGTGGCCATGGACCAAGGTGCGCTGTGCCCCCAGCCAGGCTCTCTGCACTTGCAGGGGGCGCCCCAACAAGGGAGTGCGACCCATGGAGAGCTCCCAACCACCCCGGGCCTTGGGCACCAAGGGCGCTGGGCTTGTCCTTAGAGCTACAAGCCAAAGGCTGGCACTGAGCCCAGACCTTGGCGAGCTGTAAGCCCTGCTGGACGCGTAGCGCCAGCAAGGAGCAGTATGTCTATTGTAGCGGAGGTAGCTCGCGCCCAATGTACTTAGCACACAGATACTAACTGCACGGGTGCACGCCAGCTATCTGCAAAATACTATCGTTCTGTGCTAAACAGTACTAAATATTGCTATCTGCACCTATGCAAGGCAAGCTAGCTTTCACACCTCTTTGAGAGCGGACCTTGGTCAGCTCTCAAGAGCTTAGCTGCGGACAAGACCGAGGGTTCAAGGCGCCTGTGCAGCGTGCTCGTGCCCAAGGCAGAACACGCACTTAACGTGCCGATTCATACTCGGCCAAAGTAGTTTTACACACGGCCCATCCCCTCCCTGACCTTCCCTGCTCAGTAGCAAGAGGAAGCAGGAAGCTAACCACTAATAGCAAGCTCCCGCAGGGCGCCCCTAATAGCGGGAGTACTGCTTAAGCAAGCTAGCAGGTTAGCAAGAAGCACAGGCTAGACAGTAAGCAACCCGGAGGCTAGCGAACGTGCGCGTGCAATGGTAACGTAAGCGGCAATAGCCCATCCCGAAGGGGGGGCACCAATACCCACAACCTGTTAACCCGAGAGAACAGACGTGGAAGCCACTAGCTAAGCTAGCATAAGCACTGAGAGACAAGCGTGCGCTAACACAAGCCTGCGCACAAGCCGGTGCAGCGAGTCTCTACCCTGAGTAACACGGGGAAGCAAGCGTGACCGCAAGCCAAGGCCAGCGGCCCGCGAAGCTAGTCAATCTCAGAAGAAACTCCTCAGAGGGAGTTACAATCTAGTAGATGCTATTTGCACGAGGCAAGCAACACTTAGCAGACAAGCAAGCTGGCTAAGATGGCGTAAGTACTGAGAGAAGCGGCCCACACAACGTGCGGGGCGAGCTCACCTAGCTAGCGAATCGCCTAGCTAAAATCTCAGAGTGCCCCCTTCGGGGCCGAAGCCAGTAAAAGCTACACTACATTTATGTAGGTCCCAGCAACGCCTGAGCGGCGTGCTCCTGCCCTTAGGCATGCACACATCAAATTAATTGTGCCGGTCGTAACCGGCCAGCGTAGCCTCACAGCTAATACAGCACCTAGCTGTTCCCCCCTCTCTCTGCTAACAGGAATAACGGGGTTAACGTGCAAGCTAAGCCTGCAACGGTAAGAGCTGGAGTGCTACACATCACTAGATACTGGCTGCACGGGAGCAAGCTAGCTATCTAGCTAACTGAAGAGCATGGCTTCTAGCTACTACTCTCGCTTAAGGCGCGCCCTACACAGGGGTAGCTGGTGCGAAGTACTTAGCACACAGACACTAACTGCACGTGTGCACGTTAACTATCTGCTACAAGGTAGTCCAAGCTAGCTGCACTGCGCAAACTAGCTAACTATCTAACGCGCGCGCTCTAAAGCCGGCGCCTAAAGTACCTAGCACACGAAAGCTACCCGCACAGGTGCCAAGGTAGCTATCTGTAACAACTGGGCTAATTAGCCTCTTTGTTCCTGTGCTACGTGGTACAAGCTATTTGCACGTATGCAAAGCTTAACAGTTTTGAGCGCGGACCTAAATCGGCCCTCAAACGAAAACGCTGCCCCAGCCAGGGGAGCGAAGCAAAGCTACACAGCGGCAGCAATAACCACTACACGGCGGTAGCTAGCAGAGCTACACGGCGGTAGCAATAAACAGTTAACTAAGGAAGATACTCTTAGCTTTAGATGACTTGTTCCGACGCCGCAGGGTGAAGGGTACAGGGTCGGGTCCCCGAAGCCTGCTTTATCCCGTCCACGCGAACCTCTTGAGGTGGGCAAATCAGACGGAACGAGCCTAGTATCTACAGTAAAGCTATGTAAAAGAGCTAACTCATAGTTAACCGTGGAGCTTTTAGCAAACACGTCTTCTCAGCGGCTGGAAGAAAGCGGAAGTGATTATCCCTGGGCTGGCAGGACGTGACGTAGTCACGTGGATCCGTGTCAGTCCCAGGGGGTACCACGCCACCTACGGGTGGGTGGTCAGGTTTTACTGAAAAGTAATTTTGGAGCAAAATAACAGTCTTCCATAGGGCTGCGTTGCAGCGTTTAAGGCACTAGTGAGAGCTTGAGTTCGAAACGAAGTAAAACCAAGAATTAGATATACTACGCTCACACTGAGCAAAGACGGCTAAATGGAAGGTTATGGAAACAAGCAGGTTGGAAATCCCTATACAAGCTCTACTGGGAGATAAAAAGCTAGCCAAGTCCAAATTCGATAAACTAGACCCAATCACAACATTTACCCTTCAGAATTGGTTTGCCATTGTCAAGCAACTAAAGATAGAAAAACAATCAAAGAAACTAAGATGGATAGCACACGATACAGCGTTTGTCCCAGGGAAGATGGATCAAAGATTTCAATCATGGTGTAACAGGGGGATTACAGCTTTTTGTAAAATAATGGAAGGAGATAAACTGAAGAACTTTCAAGCTCTGAAAGACGAGTATAACTTAGAGAATTTGGACTTCCACAGATATTTACAGTTACGGAATTACTTTCTTCACGAAATCCAGGAACAAGGTCCTCATGTAAAACCAAGTCCATTGGTAGAATTACTAGTACAGACATATACAAAGGGGACAAGGGGAATAGTGTCGAGGTTGTACCAAAGCATTAATGGTTCTAGAAAATATACAACAGACTATATTAGGGAACGATGGGAAAAGGAACTGAGTACTGAAATTACTGCTGAACAATGGTCAAATATTTGTTATACCCAATTCACAACTACAAGCTCCAATACCTGGCGAGAATTCTGCTGGAAAACTATGACACGTTTTTTCATTACTCCCAAAGTTAAATCAATGCAGCTAGGAATTCCACAAACATGCTGGAGGAACTGTGTTGGGCGGAGGCTAACCATTTCCATGTTTTTTGGGGGTGTCCAAGAGTGGTGCCTTTTTGGAGTGGTGTCTGGGACAAAATACTCGAGATCTTGAAATTACAAATACCGAATACTTGCCTTACCTTGTGCCTGGGGGACATTCCGGATGACATCCCGAGGAGTGATGCTTATTTATTGAAAGTCTTTATAGTGGCAGGGGAAAAGACACACGTAAATGGCTGCAAACGGATCCCCCAAGCATAGAAAATTGGTTTCAAATAGTCACTGACATTTTTCAAATGGAAAAGCTCACTTTCATCCTAAGACTAAACGTAGTGGGATTTGAGAAGAAATGGGGAAAATGGATTGACTATGTAGAAGAAACAACTAAGGACACTTAAAAATGGGGGCCTCCCCCCTCTACCCCTTTTTTCTATCAATCTTGTTGTCTTAAAGTCTTTGCTACCATTAACTGAAGAAAGCTAATTTAATCATTATTTGTAATCATGTATAAAACTGGAACTGTATATGTGGATGAATGCCTATATGTTTGTATGAATATGCCATCTGTTTTTGTGTTTTCTATGTTTTTGTTTGTTTTATATGTTTATTGAAAGATCAATAAAATCATAAGTAAAAAAAAAAAACTGTCATATTCTGACAAAAAGGTTGTGTTATAGCTGCAGAGCATCAGTACTTGAAACTCTTTAGTAAAAGGCTCATGTGTTTTTAGGGTCTGTTGGCTCCTTGTGTAACATGCAGCAGTGTGCAAAGGTGTGAACGTTCTCAGAGTCAGGGTGGAGAGATGTGAAGATGCTGGTTTGTGTGTGTGTGTGTGTGTGTGTGTAGGTGTGTGTGTGTAGGTGTGTGTGTGTGTGTGTGTGTAGGTGTGTGTGTGTGTGTGTGTGTGTGTGTGCGCGTGCGCGTGTGTGCGTCTGTGTGTGTGTGTGTGTCTGTGGTTGGCTGATGGTGGAAACAACTTTGCATCAGTCAGAGGAAGATACATCAGCAATATTTGATATACTGCAGAACAGAACATGTCCATCTGGAGACATTCTATATCCTTTTGGAACCTTTGTCATGGTGGCCCTGCATTCATCCATATCATCAGTTTATTGAGGGCCTGGAGCCTAACGGTTGTAACTGTGTTATAGTAGATTTTACAATAGAGCCAAAACAAATTGTCATCAACCTTGGATCAGCTGCCGTTACTACATAAGCACTTTTTTTTTTGCTAGTATAAAAAATTATTGTACAGTATGTGTCCCAGCCAGGACACAACTTATTACTCGTAGCACAACAGCCTTTTTTGTATTGACTGATGCACTTTAATTATTTTTGGGGCATTTTGCCTTTATTAGAAAGGACAGTGGGCAGACAGGAAGGGTGGAGAGAGAGAGAGAGTGGATGACATGCAGCAAAGGACCTTGAGTCAGATTCAAACCCATGTCGGCTGCGCGAAGGGCCGAGCCTCCGTGGTACGTGTGCTACCAGGTGAGTCACCAGGACGTACGACTGATGCACTTTACTGCTAACCTGTATTTAATGATGGACATCTCTGATTTGACAGATTATGTCATTATGACATTGTGACGTTATCGTTGATGTCATAGCCATTGTGACACCATCAGTGATGTATACTATGTCATCAGTGATGTCACTTAAGCGATTGTGATGTCATCAGTGATTCATGACAGACACTGATAGGCTGATGATGTCTGCACCGCTGTTGTCAACTCTCTGCAATAGGGGGGAGACCAGTCCACAAGATCTGCCACATAATCACTTATGATTTTGGGATATTGTGAGTCATAAGACACAATCCTGCTGTCTCATAATAACAACTTTTTACAGAAATGTTGAGTTTTCACACCTAACATATAGGCCTACTATTCAGTTTAATGGGATGAACAATTATTTGATTATTTAACATGTGATTTTGCAAATGTCCTTATTATTGATTATTGTGATATATCTATCAGGCAACTCTGAATGTAAAGCTGAGACAAGAAAATAACAGAGACAAGACACTGAAGACAGGAAGCTGGAGGCAAGACAGGAACAAGTTAAGGTGAAAGACGAGGAGGGAGGGCTGTGATGAGAGGTGACCGGTTATCAAAGGTTTACCCTGGAGGGAGGGGGAGAGGGAGAGGGAGGGAGGAATGGAGAGAGGGAGGGAGGGAGGGAGAAGGAGAATAACAGTGTTCTGTTTTCTATAAAGTAACTTTTACTCTTGAGTACATTTAAATGAGCTACTGTTTATTTTGTACTTCTAAATGCCAAACCATTACAGAGCATGACTTAATCAAACAGACAGACAAACAGACAAACAGGCAGACAGGCAGACAGACAGACAGACAGACAGACAGGCAGACAGGCAGGCAGACAAACAGGCAGGCAGTGTAGTGGAAAAACCCTGTTGAATGTGCCAGACAAGATGGAAGCGTAGAAACACGTCAATGTCTTTTGAAAGTGAGCTTTTAATAAATCAGCTGATTGAGTAATTCCCAAAGCACTAACAGTGTGCTCTCAATGAAGTACTGACACAATGTGCGTTTCAACATCTGCTTATATCAATCAAAGACTTCCTGCTTCAGGGTATTTTCCCATTGGTTCAGCATCTCATACGTCACAGGCGTCAAACCCTCAAAATGATATCATGCGTCACAGGCGTATAACTAAAGTACCTTTGTGGTTAAACCATGCATCGCTTCTTGTAAAGGCCCCCCGTCTATCGACTCCACCATAGATATATATAAAGGCTAGATAGCTTACCCGCGCTGCCGGCCAATGGAGAGCGACGTCGTCGCATGGCGGCCATCTTGCTACAGGGAGCTACTAGGAGTTATGAGCATCTGTTGTTGGGTTAGTATGGCAACATCAGATGATCATAACTCCTAGGGAAATCGATGAAACTGCATGAAACTTTGTGCCTGAATCCCTCTCATGGCATAGATGCTTCGGTTTAATTTTGGTGTAATTTGGAGCCCATCAAAAAAATAGTGTTTTTAGTGTTTGTTTTTTTTTTTTGGTCGTATCTCGGGAACGGAATATGCTTGTAATAAACCAAACCATTTGTAAATCCGTCAAGATTTCAGCGAGTTA
Source organism: Poromitra crassiceps (assembly GCF_964638095.1). Lineage (NCBI taxonomy): Eukaryota > Metazoa > Chordata > Actinopteri > Beryciformes > Melamphaidae > Poromitra > Poromitra crassiceps. Next base: position 162,742 of record NW_028152024.1, read on the forward strand.
TGAGTATTTTTGTCTGTGCAGGTCACCAGCTACCATAGAACGTACCAGAAAGGCACTGTAGCAAGATGACGGCCGTTCAACAACGCTGGTGACTCCGCCTTAAGCCATCTAGCCTTTATATATATCTATGGACTCCACCTTCCCTGAAGAGGAGCGAGGACAGGAAGTCTCACAGGAAGCCTGTGCCTCTCTCTGCAGTTCTGCACCTGCACAGGATGTCAATGCATCTCTGTGTAGCTCTGCATGCTTGCAAAACTCTGTCTCCACTGAGACAAGACGACGCGACACCTTGACCACACCAGGCCTAAAATGAACGTCCATATCACTTCAGATAAATGGTATTGCGACATCAGCAAAGAACAGCGAGGTCAAATGGGGACAGGTTATGTGTTAGCAAAACAATATTTTCCTATTACAGCAGACAGACAGACAGACAGACAGACAGACAGACAGATAGACAGACAGACAGACAGACAGACAGATAGACAGACAGACAGACAGACAGACAGACAGACAGACAGACAGACAGACAGACAGACAGACAGACAGATAGACAGACAGACAGACAGACAGACAGACAGACAGACAGACAGACAGACAAACAAACAAACAAAACATTACAGAAATGCAACTTCAGCACCACAGACAAGGCTCCATTCCACCAAAGACAAACCTCAAAAACTGTAGCAAGCAGTCACTTCAGGTGAGATGATGTGACAGTGGGACCTGCAGAAGGTGAAAGCAGCAGCACATTGAGACAATGGGATGAACCTGGACTTTAGTCCTGATGCAGCCCACCTCAATCAGCTGGACACCAACCATCCTTGTTCTGTCAGCTCCATGGCTCAGACTAAACTGTGCCCGGCTTGCCGGTTGGGTGGGCCTCATGTTTTTAAGCACTGTGATTGGTTGAAGATCTGAACACGGCCAGCCAGCAAAGTTGGTGTAAAACTAACCAACTCAGTTGTTTTAAGCCACCAAATTCTTACTGCTCTGTATTTTTTTTCCAGACCGTCATCAGATAGCGCGGCCAACTGAATATATTGCAATGCTGTAGACTATTCATTATTATGGTTGTTAGATCACATACCGCACGTCCAGTTTAAAAAAAAAAACTTTTCCACAAGCATCAACTCGAGCACTTCGTTCTAAAGTCATTTAAGTTGTGAAAACAATCTGTCACCCTGAGTCTACAGTTAGTAACACAGTGAGAGATCTTTAAATTGGGAAGATCTCTCACCCACAGTTAACAGGCAGGGTTAAGAAAAGCCTGTCTTTATACTTTAATACTTAGTCTCTGACTCTACATACCTATAGTATGGCTCCACCAAATAACAGGCTGGTTAGCTCAGATGGTAGAGAACCAGACTTACAATTTAACAATCTTGGGGTTCAGGGTTCGAATCTCACCTGGAAGGAGTGTTTATTTGATAAGGATATCTTTCACTTTATATTCGGGTGCGAAAAGAGTAACAAATGGACAGGTAATGATTCAGTACTCATACACTACAGAGTATGATGCACCACTTTACAATAGGGTACACGAAAAGAGTAACTAATGGACAGGTAATAATTAAGTAATGATTCAGTATTCATAAACTACTGAGTATGATGCACCACTTTACAATAGGGTACACAAAAAGACTAACTAATAGACAGATAATAATTAAGTAATGATTCAGTATTCATAAACTACTGAGTATGATGCACCACTTTACAATAAGGTACACAAAAAGAGTAACTAATGGACAGGTAATAATTAAGTAATGAATAACTAACAATTAACTATATACTCCCAAACTGACCATTGACTAACCATTAACTAATGAGTAATTACTCTACTAAGGAACTAACAACTAATCATGAACTAATGATTAACTACTATACTCACAATGTGACCTTAACTAATCATGAACTAATGATTAACTAATACATTCACGCACTGACATTTTGGAATCATTAAGTAATGATTAACTACTCTATTCACAAGCTGACATTTAGTAATCATTAGGTAATGATTAACTGCTCTACTCAGGAAATTAGATACTAATCATTAACTAATGACTACCCACTCATTAACTATGATTAACTAGTGATTGACTAATGCCAAATCTTTCATTAGCTACTCATTAACTGGCTATTAGTTAATGGTTAGTTTACTAGTAACTAGTACTATAGTATTTGTGTACGTTATTGTAAAGTGTTACCCGGCTCCTAATGTCTGCGTGTGTCTCCCCTCAGAGAAAATCCGTGTTTCTCTTCTTTGTCCACGCCCCGGAGGAGTGCCAAGTCATACTATTGGCGGAGCTGGAATGAGCTTTTATCAGCAGCGCTGGGAAACTCGTCTATTACTTCTGCTCCGTTCTCCCGTTTCTACTCGTTTTTAAATTACATTCTCGTGCATTTAAACAAAAGTAACGAACCTGTTTTGAAAATGTAGGCTACACAAGTAAAAGTACACATACTTGTGTTAAAATGTAACGAGTAAAAGTAAAAAGTCGTCAGAAAATTAAATACTCAAGTAAAGTACAGATACTTGAAAAATCTACTTAAGTACAGTAACGAAGTATTTGTACTTCGTTACTTCCCATCTCTGGATATAATATGAATGGAGCGTCCCTATCTCCTCCCTGTATGGTCTATTGAAGCCAAAATCTTCTCAGATCAGAGAACCAGAGTCTGCGCACTAGGTCTTTTGGGTTGAAACCTCAGTCTGAGCCCCCCCCCCTCTCTATACTTTCTTATGTAGAGCTGCGGTTTCTAGATCTGCGCACAGTGCCTTGTGTAGTCAATCCTCTCTGTAAATATGGCACTTTAAGTTCTAATATTTTTTGTCTAGTCAAAAGTAACCATGTAGATTCCCACTCCGAGGTCAGTTTATCAAAATAACGCCTGTACGGAAATCTGAATTTCGTTGTCGGAGATTGCTCCTAGCAGCCAGACAATAGACCTCCGGGCTGCTCAGCCTCTCACTGAGCTATAAGGGGGAAATTATCCGGTCAACTGATCTTTGCAGCTCTGTGTTGATTAGCCTAATGTTTCTGTGGCATTTTGATTAACTTTATGATTTAATTCCTTTTGGAGCAAATGTTGGTTTAACAAATCTTGTGACGCTTTAGGTTACGTTGTTTACTGGTATAGTGTGTGGTGGCAGCCAAACCTAACGTTAGCCCAGTGCGTTAGCCAGGCTGCCTGTCTCTTCTCTGACTGTATATCCCACTGAGCTATATCTTATTTATGTCAATGGTATATCATTACAACAGCTGAGAGAGGAACTTGTGAAGAACAAACATCCCCACAGTCAAAGCATTTCCCATATCCATATAAAAACGTTACCAAAAATAAAACCTCTGTTTGTATGTGACGCTAACCCGTTAGCGATTAGCTAATGGCTGGTGGTTGTGTACTAGCCAGGCCCCATTTTATAGCTGGGACGGGAGTTAACGTTATAAAACACATTTCCTGTCAGTTGGACAACCTGGTCAGTTCTGAAAATATGTGTCTATTATTGTGTTATTCCAGCTATGGTTATCGGTTGTTAAGTTATATTAAGCCGATAAATAATGAAAAACAGCTGACTAGCGAAAGCGGCTAACGCCATTGCTAGCCTGCATGTTAAAACCATTGTGTACTATAACGTAGTAACTCATAAAACACATATTTTCTGAACTTACTTCAGTCCCCAACCAACGTTAATTCCTCGCGCACCTTTCTCAAAACAATGTTCTTTTTATTGCGCTCCATTGATGTCTGGTAGCCAGCACAGCCAACCCGGCCATGAGCCACCCGACTTCCAGGGAGCGTTAGATAACATGAAGCCGTGTGTCTTGTCTATGACGATAGATCTATAATGTGCAGAGCCTGTCCAGCCAATGACGGCTTGAGACTGGCTGCCACAGCTGTCAATCATCCATTTTTATGCCTTTTTATATGTCAAATAACTACTTAAAAACAAACTGATCAGAAAAATTACCACTTGCACAGGCATTAGCATGATAATGACTATCAAATGATACAAACCACCTTTGGAAAAAAATTATCTGACGTATACTGTGATTATTTCGGTTGTGATTTTCCCATCCACTAACATGGGGAGGCGGGCCTTGTGACCTAATACTGGATTAAACCGCCAGAGCGGCGATCTAACATGCAGCGGCTTCACTAAACGGGACCAATGCTCAGTCCATTTTATAATATGTCCATGTCTGTTACAGGGACACCATTCCTGTGAGAAGGCATAGGCCTATGTGCTAATTTGATATTTTTTATAGTTTTCATTTGCAGGTTAAACTGTCAGCTGAGCTCTGTTATTGAAGCTTTGGCTAAAGGCCTGAATTTTACAATGATGTTTTGAAATAAATGTTTAAAAATCGATTGTGTGTTAAAAGCTTGTGTTACGTTTTCATTGGCGTTAATACACTAATAATTAATTTCAATGTCCGCTATCAAGAGCAAGTTGGTTCATGAAATCGCTGGGCTGCGTGACCAGCGATTTGTGGTGTGGGAGCTGTGGGAGATTCCAGCTGTCAAAAGAAGAAAAAAGACTTGCTCCTGGCCAATCCAGGTGTTATGCCGAGAAATGCCCCCCCGGCGGCAAATGCCTCGCCTCCCCACCTCACGGGAGCACGCTCGTGTCTCCTCTCGAACCAGAAATCCTCGGTTTACGAGACAAATGCTCTACCAATGAGGCTAAAATCTATGAAGCCTCGTTCCCTTGTCTCACGTATATAACGTCAGTGAGAGCGAGCGGCGGGGGAGGGGGGAGGGGGGTTGGGTTGTGAGAGACAGCTCGCAAGTCAACATTAGGCTACTGTTTAAAGACAATGTCATCTAATCTTACATAGGCTATAAGTACAGGGTACCAGATTTGGCCTAATTGAATTAATCCAAAAAGGTTCATAGTGTCTATACTTTACTTAGATTGATAGGTTTTCTTTTATATCAGACACAGGTTTGTGTTCCTACCTGACATGTTTCGACGGTAATACTTCCGTCTTCTTCAGAGGTGTCACTAGATGGTGTGTGACGTGTCTTTAACAGCTGATGTTGTTTACTCCCCTTTTCACTGCAAAAGGGAGAACCACATTATGGACTGGGATAAGGCCAAAGTCATCCGCACCCAGGACAACAAACACCAGCGCTGGATTATGGAGGCAGTGGAGATCAGGAAGCGGGCGCAAACGACGATGAACCGGGACGAGGGGGCTTACATGCTTTCCACCACCTGGAGCAGCGTTCTCAAACGGCGAGATGACAGCGAGGGGCGTGGTCGTCCTGTCAAATCTGACAGGACGATCACGCCTCTGTAAACAACATCAGCTGTTAAAGACACGTCACACACCATCTAGTGACACCTCTGAAGAAGACGGAAGTATTACCGTCGAAACATGTCAGGTAGGAACACAAACCTGTGTCTGATATAAAAGAAAACCTATCAATCTAATTGAATTATATATATCTTTGCAAAAGCACATGCCAAAGCACATGGCTAGGAGGGGGAAAAAGACACTATAAATTCCAGGGTGCGCTGGTGCGTGTTCTAAAAATATTTACAGCACTGGCCGAATTTAAGGTGGGAAAATGTGTGTATTTACACGCACTCTGGAGCCCTGGATCAATCTTATCATCACAATGCCTCCTTGTGTGTGTGTGTGTGTGTGTGTGTGTGTGTGTGTGTGTGTGTGTGTGTGTTGTGCCCCCTTATGACATCACTTTTGACATGATCACAGATGACATCACATCATTACCCAATTAGCCTAATACAAAAATCAGGCTCCGTCACGTCACCCACACGCACGGGTGCCCTTTACCCACCCTGAAGGTTTCAGCCCGATCGCACGTAAAACGGCAGAGCTGTGGCCGAACACAGAACTTGAAACAAACAAACAGAGCTCACATACTTAATTTGATATATAGATAGATACTGTATTAGTTTAACATGGAATATATACAGTACAAGTACTGTGCAAAATTCTTAGGCACGCAAGAGTTTTTATATCAAATGTCTTAGATGTTTATATACCGTAATTCTTCCAATAAGCGCCTGTACTCTAATTGCCACCGGGTCTTCCCTTTACCGCCGGGTCCAAATTGATTTAGCATAATAAGCGCCTGACTCATTTTCCCGCCGGGGCATTTTTTAGAATAAATACGTTTTTTTGCACTGTATGTTTTTGTGTTGACTAAATTCAGTCACTTATGGTAATGATGTTGTTTTGGAGGAAGTCAGGCGGAAGTTTCTCCTCCTGTCAGACAGTTTTATATTTTAATTATACATGCTGTAACCAACATGTTTCAAGTATGCATACCGCATTGTTTAATGGTATGGATTCCTGTAGGCAACGTGCTGTAGATGCAGTGTTTAACTGAGAGCGGTGGGCAACTTAGGCTAACGTAGCGTAATGTTAACTTGTGCCTTGTAAAAGTGCATTTCTCTCAGCGGAACAGCGATCATAAATGCAGTATGGATTATACCCATTATACTGGACATGTATTGGAAACTTGGCGTCTACCTACCGGTATTTGGTAAGTCTGCTTGTTTTGTCTACTGCAGTGTTGTTTAATTAGCTTGGTAGCTACGTTAGCGTGCCTTCTACATTGCTATGCTGGGAGAGTTTCTTTCCAATGAAACAGAAACAACTGAATGTGTGAGCGGTAGGCTAATGTTACTTGTTTAAAATATGGTATGGCTGTTTGGCAGAGGGAGACGAGGAGAGCAATGAACTGATACCGTAACGTTGGATGATGATGATGATGATGATGACAATGAAGATGAAGGCTATCACTGAGTTGTTTTCGTTCATTCCAGTCCCTTGTACAATACTAGGCATGTTCAAAACTGCCTGTACCTACCCTCTTGTGTGTACTAAGGGGAGCGTACCTATGTTCCCCGGGTCCTATATTCCCCGGGTCCTATGTTCCCCGTTTTTCTGGGACCGGGGAACATAGAACCCTTCCTAACCTCCCCCAGACCCTAACCCAAAACCTAACCTCTCCCACCCCTCACGCCTAAACCTAAGGTCGGCATTGCGGGTGGTCGGCATAGCGGATAGACACCCCAAATGTTACGGAGAGTGTTAAAAACGGGGAACATAGGACCCGGGGAACATAGGACCCGGGGAACATAGGGATGACCCCGTACTAAGTACTATCTCACTGGTTTAAACTGCCTGTACCTACACTCTTGTGTGTACTAAGTACTATCTCACTGGTTTAAACTGCCTGTACCTACCCTCTTGTGTGTACCAAGTACTATCTCACTGGTTTAAATGAGCAATTTGATACTTTCCGTTTTTGCTGAGCAGGCATTTCTGTTCAAAAAAGAATAATCGCCTGGCTCAATTATGCCCAAATGACAATAACCGCCTGACTATAATTGCCGCCTGTCTTCCTTTTACCGCCTGGTCCAAATTGATTTAGCATAATAAGCGCCCGGGCTCTTATTAGCAGAATTACGGTATATATATTTAAAAAGAAATCTGCATTAGTGTGTTAGTAGACTATAACTCTTCTTATAAAATGGCTCTCTCAAATCAAGCAATCTGATTGGTTCACAGCCATTGAATAATTCCAGTAACCAAGTTCAATAACCCATGGCCATGGGTTATTGGTTGCCATGGCAACTCTCTTACTAAGAGAGTAATAATAAGGCTTACCTCAAATGACAACGTAGAAAAAAAAAATGGCGGAGACAGCTGTCAGATCCTTGTGAATCGATCTTCGCTTATAACTTTACTAATACTTCGCAGAAAATGATGTTTTGTACAAGAATAGATGCGGGCCAATGTCTTCTTTGCAAAAGAAAGGCTGTTAACTCCGCATTTAACCCCGCATTTAACCCCGTAACGTTAGTTGGTGTCGGGCAAGCCCTGAGAATGCAACGCTGCGCTCGAGCTGCCTGGGTTTCCAGAAAGCTCTCAGCCAAGCGCCAGGATTGGCCAATGTCAACTTCAGTCTCCAGAACGATCCAATCAAATCACCTGCACGTCTATCTTCTTGCTAGAGGTCCCGCCTTACAGTAGTGTTTCAACTGACTCTCAGAATACCATGCCAGTCGGACTTATAGTGTTATTATTATTATATTATTATACTTGGAACCCTTTTATAAAAGCAATATAGCACTCGAGCAGCGTGTGTTGTGGAATATATCCCCCTGCTCAGTTGTTATCCCACTCGGCCTGCGGCCTCGTGGGATAACAACTGATCAGGGGGATATATTCACCACAACACACTTGCTCTCGTGATATATTGCTTAATTATACCATGGTCTGGGTGAATACTCGATTCTGATTGGCTGCAAGGTGTCCATTAAAAAGTGATAATGTACAGTTGGTAAAGTCGTTCAGCCAAATGGTCTGTTGACCATTCATATCAATGCGCCATAGTTTCAACAGAGTTATCAAGAGAGCAGTTTGAGCTCTATACCCCCGTTAAGGGTTAATATGGCACTTTTCTAAGTTGAGAACAAAATTGAGTCGGTCAAAGTAACTATTTAAATCACCCCTGTGTGCTCAGTTTATCAAAAATAACTCTTATTTACAATTTTGATTTTCGTTTCGGAGATTTCCCTCCCCTGACAGAAGCCGGCTCTGAGCCATTAACTCATTGAGTGCCAGCCACTTTTGGAAAACAGATGCTCCCAGTGCCAGCCCTTTCATAGCGTTTTCAGTGATTTCTCAAGACCCACAGAATATTGTGTGATATTACTATGTAAACACCGAACACGCCCAAAGAACGATGAGACTCTCTTGTATCATCAGCAAAAAAAAAGTTTATTGATATCATTTTCCGTTCTTTAGCAGTAGAAGATAGCTTGGTTTCACCAAAAACAGATGTTTCAAACTAGAAGCTGAGATAATGAGCCTTTTGTGAAATGAAGCATTTCAAGCACATCACTGACTCTGAAGCTAATATTTTCTGATGTAGTGACACCTCAAAAATAATTTCCTTCAATAAAACAGCGAAAACAAAGGAATTTTGATAGCAAAATAATATTTTTTAGCTGCAACCAGCAGCGCTGGCCCCTGCGTGCGCAGACCCTACACCTACTTGCTGGTCTTGATTTACAGTTGGTGGGCATCAGGTATTCTAGCTTGTTTGCCAATCTGTCCATCGAGCCTGCTGTCTGGGTCGGTACGTGTTGTATGGTGCCCTGCGTGCCCCACCCTGCTGCACGTTTGCTCTGCACGTTTCAAAGTGCGCTACACCCAGCTCTATTTTCACAGCGTTTCGCCGTTTTTGTCACCAACAGGGGCTCCCAGCGCCTCCAGCCGAGAATGATTTGGCTTTTCAGAAAGACGCTAGTGTCGGGTGGTCCTTTTCTGGCAACTAATCATGTGGAAGGGCTATCGCAGCGGAGACGGAGGGGCTCAATTGTGGGAGCAGATTGGCTGCTGTTCACAGCCAACGTTACAGCATTTCCGTTTCCCCACACGGCTTCTTCTACTCTTTTTTCTCATCTTTCTCTAATCCGGAGAGCACTGTCGCCACCTAATGGGTCCATAAAATAGCTTAACACGTTCACTGCCGTGGACGAGATATCTCGTTTTTTTGACGGTGGGACGTGGATCAACGCCCCCCACGTCTCCTATAAAAATATGGGAGCCACCGAACGTGTACAACCCATTCCACCGACCCACTAAGTGGCGACAGTGCTCTCCAGACTAGAAAAAGGCGAGCCAAAACTGCAGGGGAACGCGCGAGGAAACCATTCTCATACTGTAAAATGGATTGGCGAAAACGCTTTCGCTTTCGCGCTGAGAGCTGGCGGTGGGGGATTGCAAATTTGCATAATAGATTATGGGTGCAACACACTTTGAAACACGGGGGCCCCGTTCCAATACCCATACTTCCATACTATTTAGTAGGCAAAAAAAGATTTAGTATGTCCCAATACATAGTATGTCAGATGCAGTATGCCAAGAGTACCAGGATGTTGTACTACATCAGCTCCTATTTCGGAGTATGCATCGATGCATGCTGCTTCAGCCAAACTTCCCCACAATCCTTTGCGCAGCAGGAAGTTATGTCTTCTTCTTCTTCTTCTAATGTTTTATGGCGGTTGGCAAACAACTTTTTGTGCATTACCGCCACCTACTGGAGTTACATCGCACTGACTGAGCTGCGTGTTCATGAATGAGATAATTAACTTTAAGAAAGCCTTGAAATATGTTAAAACCAAACAAGCATGGTGTGTACCAAAACATGCATATCTTGATTCCTGTTTAGATCTCTGACTTAATGTTTTTTGCTTTATTTATTTTATTTTGTTTATTTGATTGTCTGTTCCAATTTTGTAAATGTTTAGTCTGATTTTTTTGTATAATGTACTGTTTGTTACTGCCAGACTTTGTTTATTGAAAAAAAAAAAAAAAAACTCAAATGTGGCGCTGCGGACGTCGGCGGAAGTGAGCAAGAGGTCGGAGTTCAGGAAGCTCACGTGACGACAGATGTAGTGTGTCCCAATAGTATGCATTTTGCATGCATGCTGCACACTACAATCCATACTTTGTGAGGGCAGCGGCAGTACATACTACAAGAAAGAAGTACAAGTATGGGTATTGGAACGGGGCCCGGCAGAAAGCCCACAATCGCACGCAGCTTCATTCCAGCTGAGCTCACAACCGAAACGAACGAGCCCCATGCAGACTCGCCCAAAGAGCAGCCGCCAGCAGCCAGGCAGCACAGACAGGCAGAGCCTCGCTTGTACCGCTGCAGCCACGGAGGGAGGAGAACACACACAGAGGGAGGAGTTTGAAGGAGAGGGGGGTTTCCTGCTGCTATGGAGGAAATTACTGTTCAAAACTATTGTTTAGATGTCTGACGTCTTACGCCAAAAATAAATGGTTAAAGTGACTGTTCTATCGAATTTCACAAAAAGCCATTTATCTCAGCTTAAATTTTCAGACGCTGAAACCATGCTGTATTCAACTGCTAATGTCTACATAACTACTAACTCTACAAACTAACTCTTTTAGACAGAGAAAGCACACATTCTATTAGTTCTTTTGAGATATTTTGTGTTCACAAAATCTTAGCAGAAAATAATCCTCGGCTTTTGAAAGATGAGCCAGAATCCTCAAAAAAAAACCTTGGCAGAAGCTACCTACAGTAAAAAAAAAAACTGCTGGCAGTGAATGTGTTAAACACCTTCAACATCGCCCATACTTTTACAGGAGATGCATCAGGCTTTGATCCACGTCCCACCGTCAAAAAACGCAATTGACGTAATTAGTCGTCATTGGCACTCAATGAGTTAAGAGCCACTGTCAATAGTGTTTGGCAACATGGAAACGACTCTCCGGACAGAGAAAATGGGCGTGAACAGGCGAGGAAAAAGAGAGAGAGAGAGAGAGAGAGAGAGAGAGAGAGAGAGAGAGAGAGAGAGAGAGAGATGTCTTGTCATGGGGGCGTAAACCCCGGACCCAGAATTAACACCGGATGGCAATGCGCCTAACAACGTCTTTGTTGCCGTTAGCTTGACGCGGTGATGTTACCTAAACTAGAGTCTGATCAAAACAAAGCTAGCGTTACATAAAACAAAACGTTTATGCAATATGGCATCTCCGCCACCACCGCCTGACACACCGGTCAAAACGGTGAAAGAGGATTCTGATACTTGGGTCAAATTGTCAAGTTAACGTGAAAGTTGACGAGCTAGAAACGCTGCCATCCGGTCTAGGGCGGGCTCTAGGCGGGAACCAGTAGGGTGACAAAATCAATTGTGGGCGGGAGCCAGGCTCTTTCTCGCCGAGAAGAGCCTGGTGACGCGAGGTTACTGGGAAGTGTCAACAGCGCTGTGCTGTCCTCCTTTATCTCTCTCTCCCCTCGCCTCTTCATACGCACATTTTCTCTGTCCCACAGTAAACCCCGGAGAATAATACTCATGTATAGAGTCGTTTCCATGTTGCCAAACACTATTGACAGTTTGAGCCTTCCCGCAGACGGCAAAACAAGCAGTTTTATTAGCGAACGTGTATTGAAGATGCGGTGCGGGATTGCCCTGTGTAGTTACTCTGATAGTTGTTTGGGCACATTGCTCCAGCTGTAAACAAGGCTATCTCGGTGAGTACTCGACCAATTTGAAAAGAATATGTCACGATGAGTCCCTAAAGGCTGGCTCACACTACAGGATTTTCGGGCCGATTTATGCCCGATTCACCCCTCCCGAGAATCGGAGGAGAAATCTGGCCTGGCAGCTTGCCAAGCTTGGTCGGGCCCGACTTTCGGCACCGATTATCTTGTAGTGTGAGCTGTTTGCAGATCCAATCTTAACCCTCCCGATCTGCTCAAAGCCTCATCGGGGCCGTCCCGATCATATCAAACATGTTTGATATTTAGGACTGAAAATCTGCGCGAATACATCATTCTGCTGCTGCGGGAGACTCCCGTCATTATCGTTAATTGACGCGGCTCATTTGATGCGCTGCACTGCAGGTATCAGATAGGCTACCAATACCAACAGCACAGAACCATGAGTATTTGGGGGAAAATGTCACTAATTTATATCACAATGAATGACCAATGAATAAAAAAGTTGTTATATCGTAGTTTTGAGCCCCTGCCAGTCAGAGGCTGTAATCTCCTACCTGTCTTATCAGGCAGTGTGGGGGAAAAAGGCTTTGCTGCTGCGGGAAGCAATCCAGTCTATCCAAACTTTTGCCGATCTCATGATATGCAGCAGGGGAATATATTTGGTAGCGCATGTGTTTGTGTTCTCGCTTGTACAGACAATAGAGTCGCGTTGTTTACACGCATGCTAACTACCGTGAGATTCATTTGATTGGCGAGACGGGCATGAAAATGAGGAAAGAGAGAGAGGTGAGGTGGGGGCGGAGCGCTTTGGTCACTGCTGGAACCCCAAAAACGAAACAGGTTCGGAGTATGGCCGAATCAATGTGATTATCCTGCCGATAATCTTAATAATATCCTGTAGTGCGTGGTGCGCCACATTTACAAATCTTGTAGTGTGTGCATGTTTGAGATTCTAAGGAAGATAATCTGGGAAGATTCTCCTGTAGTGCGTGTCACAGCCAGATTTCAAAATCGGCTAGGATTGTCAGAATCCTGTAGTCTGAGCCCAGCTTTAGACACATACAGTGTGGAAAATAGGGTCCAGGTTGAAAACAAACGAAATTCTCCTTTAACAGCAACACACTGAGAGAGGTCCTTGTACAAAACATACCTGGACTCCAACATACTGAAAGCAGATAGTTTTCACTCTACTCCAGCCTCGCGCCATTTACATCTTATACGACATTAACGCAATTCCCTGGAATGCGAGTTTAAACGACCCAGTTACATGGCGTTGCATTCTTAGACATTGCCGTTTTATTTTGTATGTTGTTAAATAGGCTACAATTGGCCAAATTATTAGTTAGCTTGACTCGAGAATTGTGCCAGGTGCAGCAGGCACTAAGCGGCCATTTTATCCAATGATAGCCTAATCTTGAGCAGCCGAGGGGACTATTTTGTCTCGCCGGTTCTCAACTCATATTCAAGGTTATGAAAACTACATTTTGATTGCAAAATGCATGGAAATTTAAATGAATGGTCTTGTTTTGTTTCTTTGGCAAGTGACCATGGTATAAGCGGGTTAATGCACTTCGAGGTGTCCATTATCACTTTTTAAGGGACTTCGCGGAGGCAACCATCCTCTGCTTCGCCTCAGACCGGTTCACGCCTCCACGTCGTCCCTTAAAAAGTGATAATGGACACCTCGTCGTGCATTAACCCTTAAATAGTATATCTTTTGACATTTAGAAACTTTCCATTTCATTATTTTTGAAACCATCTTCATTTGACATGTGTCATTCGCACAGTACTGTACATGCGAAAACCCAGGAGCAGAAACACTTTTCAAACAGCAATCTTCCAAAAACTATTGTTGGACATAACCAAGGATTAGCTTTTCTTTCAAACTGATCTATTTAACAATACACCCACAAACTTGTGATTTGTGCAGGTGGTCATACTACAAGTACCTCTGTGTGTGTGTGTGTGTGTGTGTGTGTGTGTGTGTGTGTGTGTGTGTGTGTGTGTGTGTGTGTGTGTGTGTGTGTGTGTGTGTGTGTGTGTGTGCGTGTGCGTGTGTGTGTGCCTGTACCATTTAGCAGAAGGTCCACTGGGCATGCTGAAGGTCTTCTGCAGGTTGAACTTGCCCGTCGCGATGGCGTCTGCTGACTGAGACAGGCTGATGCTGCGATTTCTGAAGAACTCAAAGCCCCCGGTTGAGCTGGGTTCCTGAAGACAGAGAGAGTTAAACTAGGTTTGTGTTTATGTCCTGAAGACAGAGAGTTAAACTAGGTTTGTGTTTATGTCCTGAAGACAGAGAGTTAAACTAGGTTTGTGAAAAAACACATGAACAAAACAAAAAGACTAGTTGAATCCTCCAGCACACTAGACAAAATCATTCCTCCCATAGGCTACTGCTTAGGACCTGCATACATTGCAGAAGGGGTAAACGCGAGCAGAAGGAAAAAATCCATCCTCACAATTCTCAAATTAATTATGTTACTCCGCAGGTGTCGGAATTAGTCTAATAAAACCAGCAGAAACACATTTGAAAAGCTCAGAAGGAAAATGTGTTGCTATTGAACGAATTTCCACTTTGAAGAGCACATCAGGACATAAAGTGTTTCAGAGGATGACAGCCTCCTGGCTGCAGGGCACACTGATCAGAGGATGACAGCCTCCTGGCTGCAGGGCACACTGATCAGAGGATGACAGCATCCAGGCTGCAGGGCACACTGATCAGAGGATGACAGCCTCCAGGCTGCAGGGCACACTGATCAGAGGATGACAGCCTCCTGGCTGCAGAGCACACTGATCAGAGAATGACAGCCTCCAGGCTGCAGGGCACACTGATCAGAGGATGACAGCATCCAGGCTGCAGGGCACACTGATCAGAGGATGACAGCATCCAGGCTGCAGAGCACACTGATCAGAGGATGACAGCCTCCAGGCTGCAGGGCACACTGATCAGAGGATGACAGCCTCCAGGCTGCAGGGCACACTGATCAGAGGATGACAGCCTCCAGGCTGCAGGGCACACTGATCAGAGGATGACAGCCTCCTGGCTGCAGGGCACACTGATCAGAGGATGACAGCCTCCAGGCTGCAGGGCACACTGATCAGAGGATGACAGCCTCCAGGCTGCAGGGCACACTGATCAGAGGATGACAGCCTCCTGGCTGCAGGGCACACTGATCAGAGGATGACAGCCTCCTGGCTGCAGGGCACACTGATCAGAGGATGACAGCCTCCTGGCTGCAGGGCACACTGATCAGAGGATGACAGCCTCCTGGCTGCAGGGCACACTGATCAGAGGATGACAGCCTCCAGGCTGCAGGGCACACTGATCAGAGGATGACAGCCTCCAGGCTGCAGGGCACACTGATCA
Source organism: Poromitra crassiceps (assembly GCF_964638095.1). Taxonomy (NCBI): domain Eukaryota; kingdom Metazoa; phylum Chordata; class Actinopteri; order Beryciformes; family Melamphaidae; genus Poromitra; species Poromitra crassiceps. The sequence goes on from NW_028152024.1 coordinate 178,142, forward strand.
GAGGATGACAGCATCCAGGGCGCACATCGCTCTCTCCTCCTTTTAGCAACATTCTCACTAATCCCAGTGTTTTACCTGCTTTTGAGATCTGCAAAAAATAGTTTGCTTCTCTCTCCCCCTTCTCCCTCTCTCTCTTCCCTCTATTCATCCTCTCTCTCCCCCCTTC